>NC_143261.1:42844640-42996155 GCF_984573655.1 Nuphar pumila
ATTTTATCAATTTGTCAAATTTTATTAAGTTTTATTCCTTTATCTTTAAAAAAAAAAAACCTTCAGGTTAAGGGATAAACCTGATGCCTCTTTTCCATGAGGTATTCTTTTATTTTTCCCCGCATGATAAGGGAAAAACCTGACCCTCGTTGTCCGAGGTGTTCCCATTCAGGATAAGGGATAATCCTGATACCCCTCATGGGAGCATCGCTGCTACCCGTGAAAATTCCTTTTCAAAAATAAAT
Organism: Nuphar pumila; assembly: GCF_984573655.1. NCBI lineage: Eukaryota > Viridiplantae > Streptophyta > Magnoliopsida > Nymphaeales > Nymphaeaceae > Nuphar > Nuphar pumila. The sequence continues at coordinate 42,844,886 of NC_143261.1, forward strand.
TTTCAATAAATTCTTCTCCATCTTTATAAATTTTATTCTTTTTCAGGTTAAGGAATAAACCTGAATTATTTCCCATAAATTCTTCAATTCACCTCAAATTTTGTTATATGATTCCTCAGGATAAGGGAAGATCCTGAAGCCATCATAAATAAATTCGGACCTTAGGCCACCTTGAGTCAAGGATCTCGAATGAATCTCTCATCTTCATCATCAAAATCTATTCATGCTTTTGTCAATCTTTCAAGTTTCGACTCCCGGGTTAGAATCATTTCCTTCCCATCTGAGTTCCATTTTTTTATCATTATTTTTCTTAAAAACCGGGTTCCGACTCGGATTTTTCCTTTTTGTATATACTTATTTTTGAAGTCTCAAGTTCCGACTTGAATCCAGTGCTCGTATTGGACAAATTTTTTGTTGAGAATTCGAGTTTTTAAACTCAATTCTCACTCATTTCTTATATTTGAAAACCGGGTTCCAACTCGGATTTTCCTTTTTGTATATTCTTATTTTTGAAGTCTCAAGTTCCGACTTGAGCTTCCTTTTGAATCCAATGCTCGTGTTGGACAAATCGTTGTTTTGAGAATTCGAGTTTTCAAACTCAATTCTCATTTCATTTCCTTATATTTAAAAAACCGGGTTCCGACTCGGATTTTCCTTTTGTATATTCCTATTTTTGAAGGCTCATCTTCCGACTTGAACTTCCTTTTGAATCCAATGCTCGTGTTGGACAAATCGTTGTTTTGAGAATTCGAGTTTTCAAACTCGATTCTCACTCACTTTCTTGTGTTTGAAAAACCGAGTCCCGACTTGGATTTTTCGCTTTTATACATCTTCATTTTTCTCAAAATTCTGACTTGAATCTCCTTGTCAATCTAATGCTCGCATTTGAATCAGAGTTCTCCTTGAATTTCCCCTTCAGGATGAGGGATAATCCTGAAGCACCGACAATCATTCTTATTCAATTCTTAAGCATCTTAGAATGTCGTCTCCTATTCAAAACTCCGTTGAAAAATCTAGTGCCCGTGCTGATATGCATTTTCGAAAACCCAGTGCTCGTACTGGGGTACATCTCTCGAAAACCCAGTGCTCATGCTCGTGTGCATTTTCGAGACTCAGCGCTCGTACTGGGGCATTTTTGAAAACCAGTGCTCATGCTGGTACATCTAGCACTCGTGCTAGTGTCTGGCTGACTGATCAGTTAGCCCTCCCGGTTCAGTCTTTGTACTAACCAATCCTCATCATTCAAGCTCTAAATTCTCAATTTCGACCTTCAGGTCATCATTTTATCAAAAATTAATCTTTTTCTCTTGCGAAGGACCCTCTTCAGGGAGAGTTCGAGGGAGCTCGTTCCTTTCGCATGCAACCGTCTTTCGTTCGCAAGAACCCTTTTCCAGGGAGAGTTTGAAGGGACTCGTTTTCTTCGCGAACAGTTTGCAAAACAACAACCAACTTTACTCAAAAGAACCCTTTTTCCAAGGAGAGCTTCGGCGGAAGCTCGTTTCTTTTTGTGGCCCCTATTTTTCTCATCTTTGGCCAACCCCTTCACAGAGGACCCTCTTCTAGGGAGAGTGTGATGGACTCGTTCCTCTGTGATACTTTCTCAACTTTGTTTTTCGGCCGCCTTTCCATAAGAGAAGCCTAGAGATAGGGAGTTTTGACGAAAACTTAATTTCTCTTCGAAAGTTCCGTTTTGCAAACACCTCCTCTTTGGGGAAGAGAGGAGCATTTTCAACTTCCCATTCAGGTAAGGGCTAAGCCTGAGTCTCTATTTTTGGGGAAAAAGAGAGGAGAATTTTGTCACGGACGCATCAATTCGATATCAAGTAATATCTTTCATTAAGGATTTTTTTAGAATACATTGCCAATTTGCTATCAAAAGTCATTGTTGATCTCAAAGCTTTCATCACATAAAAGAATTACCTCACACTACCTTTAGTATTATTTTCAAAAGAGCAAGACTTTTGCGAAATAAGAACTGAATTCAAGCTTTTTTTGTTGGTCAACCAAGAGGATAAAGAAAAATCTTCGATATGGCCGGCAAAGGAAAATTCGATGATGTTAAAAAGCCATGAGTGAATTGATATTGATCATAGCTATGACACATTCTTAAAGACCATTCTTTGGCAGTAAGACAATGGAAATATCCTGGGCAGTAAAAAAAAACCTACCCAATCCATATCTCCTCAGTCATTTGAGCTGTAAATCAAATATCTGCAACAGGGATCTCTCAATTGTCGTCAAGATGAAGACGAATTATGCGAGCTAGATCTCCGGGGCCAAACAAGATTTGAAACATCTCCAAGATGACGGAGCTTGTGACGGATCCTTCCAGAGAAAGTTCGGATCACCGTCGAGATGAAGGCGGATGTAATGGACCTACCGATAAACCCTAAAAGATATTTGATTTCTGCTATCATCTAGAGAATTTTGACCAATGAACCTATGTCATCAAGCCTAACTTCTGAGAAAAACAAGGATCGGAACATCTCCAAGATGAAGGAGTTTGTGACGTACCCTTCCCCTGAAAAAGAGAGAAAAAGTGAGGACATCTCCAAAATGAAAGATGATGTAAAAAGCCCAAGAAAGCTCCATGACTCAAGAGAGTGCAAAAAGATCATCATGAGAAATGCCTAGGATATCAGATTGCCAGAAATTGCCAAGAATCATCTTTTTCTATGTAAAATTCTTTTATCAATATCTTTTCACTCAACTGCTTTTATGAGGCTAAGAATATTCCCTCTCTTTTCATATCAAGGAAATTGATATCTTCCTTAAAGAAGCTCAACAACAACAAATTGGAATTTGACTCTTGATTCTACAGAGTTAGCCCAATTGAAGCTAATACTCTAGGTAGAAAGAGGTGATATTTTCATCCACAATTCAATCATTTTAGTGTTGAGAAACTCTGTTTTGATGTCACATAATATGATACACTGTCTCATTTGATTTTATATGATATGATAATATGTCCTCTTGAAAAATGTTATATTATGACTGAATATGTTTTGCCATAAATCTAACGAGTATTTGATGCAAGGATATCTCACCCAATAAGGATGGAGACTTCTTGTTCAAGTACAACTATGGTGCAATCATACTCCTTGAAGAAAAAACTTGATGAGCCATGCATTCCTAAAGTTCAAATAAAGAGATCGACTACCTCAAGATGAATACTTTTTTCTTCTTTAGAGTCATATGTAACAGAACCTTCAGGAACTTGCATATTGCATATTACATACTCATTCATAAACACTATATCATAAAAGTATACGATAGTTTCAAAAAGTTCCTTTTTGAAAACCAATAATTGTACCTTCTTACAACCCTTTATGAAAAAGATATTTTGTCATGTAATAATTGTACCTTACATTATATACAAGACAACATGAAAAAGAAATGTAGGAAAAAGACAAAAACATAAAATCGGCTACAAAAGAAAGACAAATATAATATGTTTTTGAAAAGACTTTAGTTACCTTCTTTAAAGAAATGTTTTTTAATATAAGAAGAAGACAAAAACATAAATCGACTACACAAAAGAAAAACAAATAAAATATGTTTTTGAAAGGACTCTAGTTACCTTTTTATAAAACCATAGAATGTCGACTTACTTGAAGTCATCATTCTCTTTACAAAGCATTAAATATCTCCTGTAACAAATCCTTGTTAATATCCTTCTCAAAGAATGTCGACCTTCTTTTGGTCCTCATTCTCTCTGAAGACTTTGAAAAACACAACATAAAGAAAACACTTGACATGACTATGTACAAATAAATATCTCAAAGCACTCATTGTATTTACACTCATTTAAAGTAAAGAAGTACTTATGTACCTCAAATCATTAATTAGAATAAAGACAAAACTACAACCCAACGTTCAATGTACTATTGTAAGAAATAGACTTTTTACATAAAATATGTATTACCTAAAATATTATAACGACTAGTGTACCCTCTATTTTACTTTTATGGAAAAAGGCATTCTCGAACTTCTCTAAAAGATATTTTTGAAATGACATAACATTTCACATTTCAAAAAGTTACAATTCCAAAATGTAACGACTACTTTTTAAAAGCTATATAAACACACTCAAATAAACTATTCAAACAATGAAATGGAATAGACGTGTGAGCTTACAACGAGAAAAATTCCTATTCGATATTTGAAAAGAGAGCCTTGAAAAAGAAAGAGAAAAAGAAAAGAAAGAAAAGAGAAAAAGTCAAGTCCAGCTCTTTGACAAAGAGTATCCTCTGAGTGACAAATAGAACATTCTGAGAATCCTTCATTCGTGCATTCATATCATTCTGAAGGTTCTATAGGAAGTATTGTAACTCTGTTATTCACTGTATTCCTTCTTTGTTGAAAGAAGTAGACCTCTGTGAAAGCGGGTGTTGCCCTTCTCTGTTGAGAAAAGAAGACCTCTGTGAAAGAGGGTGTTGTCCTTCTCTGTTGAGAGAAGAAGACCTCTGTGGAAGAGGGTGTGCCCCTTCTCTGTTGAGAGAAGAAGACTGTAAACACCCCAAATTTGCACCCTCATCCAGTGTTTGTCCATTTCATAAGTCACTACAGATCATTGCATGTCATTGCATGTATTCTGCATAGCATTGCATGTCATTGCATAGCATTGCATGTCATTGCATCTCATTTTCGAGATCCAACACTCCTATTTCAAAACATTCAATCCAGATTTGAATTTTAAAGCTTTATTTCAAAATCAATTTCAAAACCTGGGTTTTTATTCAATACTCTATCATTTTCCAACCCCAGGACTTTATATTTCGAAATATTTTCTCAAGGAAACAATCTGGATTCATTTCAAATTCAAATTTTAATCGATTTCAATTTACAGATGAGACCCATTGTGGTGGTGTCGCTTCTGAATTCCTCTATTCATTAAATTTCTCAAATTTTTGAAAGTTTCAGTCCGATTAGGACTCTGTCTCAGAGTCCTAATCCAGTCAGGAGTCTGTTTTTAAGTCTGTTTTACTTCCATTTTCAATCTTTTCCGTTTGCTTTCAAAATTTAGGTCATTTTACAAAGTCCAGTTAGTTCATGACTCTATTTTAGAGTTCGGTCGAGTTAGGAGTCTAACCCTGACTGTGTTTTCTGACTTATTTCATCATTTCTTGATAAAATCTTTTGAAAATTCTTTCATTTAGCTTTTAAAATCTAAAAACTCAGAGTCCTAAGGGTTCAGGACTCTAACCCGGAGTTCCAGTTCGCTTGAGACCCTATTTTCAAAGATCTTGAATTTCAAATGTCAATTTTAACCCCTTTTCAAAGCCATTTTCAGTGTTTATTTCAAAAATGTTCAAAATTCGATGTAGGCCCACTCAGTTGGCACCATATCCAGAGGAATTCTAACTCAGTTAGGACCTTATGCCATTTCAAAAATCCTAATTTTAAGTTTACTTTTGAAAATCTTTTGAAAACTCCTTCAATTTCAAGTTTTAAAATCACTTTTTGAAAAACTCAAGTAGGGCCCACTCGGGGTGGCGCCATATTCGAGTAAGTCAGGGCTAGACTAGGGTTAGTTGATGTCTTGGTTAGTGTTAGAGGTTTAGAAGAGTCAAAACCATTTTGAAAACTCATTTTGAAAATTAGTTTTTAAAACTAGTGTTTTTAAATGTTTTTAAAGGTGTTTTAAAAACCCAAATGTGAAAGATGCCAAGTGGCATCACATTTGGGGGTTTTCTAGGTTTAGTTAGGGGCTAATTAGGGATTAATTAGAGTCCCACTTAGGTTAGAAAACCACAAAAAATTGTTGCCTTTAGTGGATTTATTAGAAAGAGTCCTAAAAAAATGAAAAACCTCTTAATTAACCCTAATTAAGTGACTTTTTGAAAAACTATAAAAAGGGACCCAAGGGGGGCCAAAAGGAGGGCTCTTTTCTCTCAAATTTTCGTGGCCTCTCTCTCCTCTCCAGCACCTCCACCTTCCTCCATTGCAGCTGCAAGCACCAAGGTAATATTTTTAATATTTTTTAGTTTTATTTAATACTTTTTCATGTTTTAAATCAATTTTAGCCATTGGTGTCATCCCCTTCATAGATTAAACCATGGATTCAACCTCAAGAACCATCAAGAATCAGCAAGAACGATCCAAGAAGGTGATCTAACCCTGTTTTGGATAATTTACAGAGATTTTAATCCATTAGAATTAATTTTAATATGATTCTTTACATTATTAACCAATAAAATATATGATTTACCCTTTTTAATGGGTTAAATCTATGTTTTAAAGGTGATATCAAATTCCAGCCATTAATTCCCTGTTTTTATTTTATTTTCATGGTTTATTCATGTTTGTTTTACGTTCTATAGCATAGAAATAAGTTTTATTTACTGTTTTATGGTTTATTTTATTTATTTACATTAGTTAATGCATGGTTTGTCAAGTTTCTTAAATTTCTGTGTGTTTTAGGTTTAGAACAGTAAAGATAATGTTATTTCGGATTGAAGTACTCATTGTTTATTTTTGATTTTTTTATATGTGATGCATGCATGAGTTATTGAGTTACTGTAGAAAAATCAGAGGTTTTGGATTTCGGGAACCCTGTCAAACAAATCAGACATCAAATCGGGTTTTTAAAGCTTTAAAATCGTGGTTAAAATCAAGAAGGTAACTTGCTGTGATGATATTTCTCTTATATTATATCCGATTTTAGATCTGTAATATGCTATGGATTAACATTGAGTAGATCTGTCTGCTGTGAAATTTTCAGTTTTTTTTATCACTGTTTAGTATTTTTCCCCTTTCAGAGAATCTGTTTTTACATTTAAAACTCGTTAGGGTTTACCAAAACCCTAATCATACTTGTGTTAGTCATAAATCCCAAACCACAGATCCGATTCATAATCTGTAAAAAGTGAGTATTGTTATTTTTCTATATACTGTTCACCACTAAAATTTCAGAGATTTTTGTTTAGGTTTGCTATTTATGTTTGTATTTTCAATCTGAAGTAGCCGTTTTAATCATTGTTAAAAGTGATATATTTTAGCTCAGATTGCCGGAAGGGTTTCTCCCTACCGAAGATGCTTTTTCCGATATGTAAATTGGGAAATCTCTGTTTTCTATCCTAGTTAGTCTCTGAAAAATTTCATAAATTTCCATGGAGATTTGACCCCTGATTCAGGTCTTGGATTGAAACTGGTTGGTGAATTAGGTCAAAAATAGCATATTTTTAGGGTTTAATGCAATTTTCGGATTAATTTAATGTCAAAAAATTATTTTTATGATTCCAATTCGACATTAGGGCTATAAAAAGTGCAGGTACCAATTTTTATGGATTTTGGAATCCATTTGATCTCTGAATTAATAAAATTGCAAAACCGGGTTCCTGAAAGATCCAAAAACACTGCTAAAATCACAGTTTTTGTGATATTATTGGATTTTCGTGCATAAGCATATATTTTTAGGGTTTAATCATGTTCATAATAATGTTAGGATGCTTTAGGTTTAATTTGATGCTCATTTGATTTCATTTAGTGCATAAAACCTAGGTTTTTACCAAAATCTATTTCAGAAAACCCTGATTTCAAGGCCATAGTCTTGCTATCGGGGGTAATTTGGTCATTTGACCTAAATTTCGAAATCCCTAACCCTAATTTCATATTTTTAATCATGTCATAGCATATTTGGTTTAAGTTTATTCCATTCAAATTTCAAAACTTGCATTTTATCAAAATATCTTTCTAAAAACCCTAATTTCAAGGCCATAGTCTTGTTATTAGGGGTATTTTGGTCATTTGGACCCCAATTTCGAAATTTCATATCTTATCTTCCTTATTTATTCCATTTTATTTCATACTTTATCACTTTTGATTTAAGGGAATCATGGCAAAAAGGCTTATATCTAGCAAAATCCAACAATTTCCTGATATTGTTGGATAAATCTAGAAAAGCCAACATATTTTCATTAACCAAGTTTTCTAGTTTTGCAGGTACATTGAAGACTTTATTTTTCATGTATTTAAATTTCAATAGTGATGTAATTTGTAATTAAACTTTGGAATAAGAATTTACATTTCCTGCATAGATTAGGTTGCATTGCATACAGTTTATTTTTATCATGTTAATGTGTGATGGATGATGATTCATGCATATTTTTACAAATTCACCATGGTCTACACGAATGGCACATGCACCAGCTTCTATGAAGTTTATAAACTTGGTGGAATTTGTATTTATGGCCATAGTCAGAATACGAATGATACTTAGATCTATGATCTTCACATTAGCCACATTCAGCCTACACTCTTAGGCTAACTTCAAAATGCACTGCATTTCTCAAAAATACAAAAAATATTTCTCAATTCCTTAAATCCATATTCATTCATTTCATGCATTTTCCAATTCCAATTTAAATTTCAATTCAAAGAAGTTCATTTTCTCAAAATCTCCCAAGTCTTATAGCAAAATCGATTTTCCCAAAAGCATTGAATTTCAAAGAATATTTCAAGTATTTCCCAAGTTCCAAATTCAAATTTTCTAAGTTAGAATTTCAATTTCCAAGTTTGAATTCAGAGAAACCAAGTCTCTCAGAGTCGATTTTCACCAAATGTCAAGAATTTCTCAAAATTGATTTTTATTTCTCTCATAAGTATATTTGAAATCCCAATTCACGATTTTCCAAGATTTACATTTTATATTTCAATCATTCAAAGCAAACATCATGTTTTCAAATGTGCATTTTCTGAAAATTCATAGCACATGCCTGATTCTATGTGCATTTAGAAATTAGAATATGATTTAGACAAGTTGAATAGAGTAGAGCATAAGATTGATCCTTGGTTCAATTACCCCTGTTAAAGGTGGCAGGAACGGTTGAACCTCGTACCGACAGGCGAGTCCCATTCTACGGAATTTTCCCGCATTTTAAAACGGAGGCGAGTTATTTTCAAAAACTTTTTCAAAGGTCAGTTTGATTTGCAAAAGTAAAATTTTGCGATGATAACAAAGACCTCTGAGGAAGAGGGTGTTGTACTATTTATCCGGTGACTCGGATGTTTTAGTGGAAAGCTTAAGTGGTTTGCTTGGGGACTGGATGTAGGTCTGGATACTGACCGAACCAGTATAAATTCTGTGTTTTATGTGTTGTGCCTTATTGCCTGATTATTTTATTTTATCGATCTTTATCGTATTTCACTATTCACCCCCCCTCTAGTGGAATTTTATTTGGTATCAGAGCAGGTTTGCTGGTTTCGACGTAACAAGTCTTCCAGCACAAATGGCATCTACCTCCTATGCTCGTGATATTGAAGGTCAACACGCATCTCATCCACCTTTCTTCAATGGCTCCAACCATGGATACTGGAAGTGCAGAATGGCTATATTTCTCAAATCCATAGATTTTGCTGTATGGAAAATTGTTGAGCATCCATACACATCTCCATCCGCAGACTATAGCTTATGGTCTGATGAAGAAAAGAAAATGGCAAACCTAAATGCAAAGGCTATGAATGCCTTATATTGTGCCATTGATCAAAACGAATTCAATAGAATATCTATATGTGAATCTGCATATGATATTTGGCATTCTTTGGAAGTTATTCATGAAGGAACCAACAAAGTGAAAGAAGCCAAAATTTCATCTCTTGTTAGAAAATATGAGTTGTTCAAAATGAACAAAGATGAACCCATCACAGAGATGTTTACCAGATTTACCAACATCACCAACGATCTGAAATCTCTGGGTGTAACATATTCCCAGACTGAAAAGGTGAAGAAAATCTTGAGATCTCTCATAACTGATTGGAAGAAAAAGACTACAGCGATTGAAGAAGCTCAAGATTTATCTAAGCTTACTTTGGACGACTTAATAGGCAATCTTATGGCCTATGAAGTCCACATGAAAGAAAGAAGGGAAGAAGAGCAACCAGTAAAGAAAACTCTAGCTTTCCCAGCCCTATCTGAGAATGAAGACTCAGATAAAGAATCAGAAATTGCGCTACTTACCAGAAAATTCCAGCGCTTCATGAGAAGGAACCGGCTTCCAAACAGGCACAAGGAAAGAAAAGATCCTAAAGAAGATCCCATGTGCTTTCAGTGTAATAAGCCAGGCCACTTAAGACGTGACTGTCCCCTTCTCAAAAGAAAGTCCAAGACTGAGGAACCAAAGAAGAGGTTCTTCAAGAAAAAGGCTCTGCATGCTCAATGGGATGATTCAGAACCATCCACTAGTGAAGAGTCAAGTGATGATGAAGCCGAAACTGCAAATATGTGCTTCATGGCAAACGAAAGTTCGGTAAGTGAAATCTCTGATTTTTCCTTTGAAGAACTTCTAGATGCTTTTCAAGAACTATTTGAAGAATCTAGAAAATTGAGTTTCAAAAATAAAGATTTAAAATCTGAAAATCTAACGCTTTCCCAAGAGAATGAAAAACTCAGCAGTGAAAATTCTGAGTTGAAAAAGGAAAATCTTATGCTTATGTCTGAAATTTCTTCTACTAGCTCCAAAACTAAAAATCTGCAAGTAGAAATTTCAGAGCTAAAAAGTAAAACTGAGAACCTCATGAAAACGGTTTTCAAGTTTACTAAAGGTAAAGAGAACTTGGATAAACTCTTATCCTCTCAGAAAGTCTCTTTTTACAAGAATGGTATTGGCTACTCTCATTTCAAAAAGCCTTCTTGTATGAATCAAAAGACCACGTTTGTGAAAAGTTCATCTGAACCAAATAAGGAGTATTATAATGATAATCTTTTTAACTCCTCTAAAGATATAGACAAACCCAAATCCAAATGGATATGGGTTCCAAAGTCTAACAAAAAAGGACCCGATTGGGTACCAAAAAAGAGATTTACTTAATGTTTTGCAGGCTCCAAAGAAGAAGAACAGATGGATACTAGATAGTGGATGTTCAAAGCACATGACAGGACATCCAAACCTTTTTGCTGTTCTTCATCATAAAGAAGGAGGAACCATCACCTTTGGAGATAACAACAAAGGTTTGATAATTGGTATTGGTAATATTGGTAACATAGATAAACCTCTTATCAAAGACGTTCTCCTTGTTAAAGGCTTAAAACATAACCTACTAAGTATCAGTCAAATGTGTGACACAGGTTATAATGTTAGCTTTAATCATGATGCATGCCTCATAACAGACACCAATGAAAACATCATCTTAAAAGGTATAAGAAAGAATAATATATATGAACTATACCTAGAAAACATCACAGAACATTGTCTTATAGCTAATAATGACTCTCAACATTTATGGCACTTGAGAATGGGTCATGTAAATTCTAAGTACATGTCTAAATTAGCTAAAAATAAGTTAGTACGCGGGTTACCCAAAATTTCTTTTAAAAAAGATTTCTTTTGTGATGCATGTCAATTAGGAAAATTATCAAAATCATCTTTCAAATCAAAAAATATCATTTCAAGTAAAAGACCTTTAGAGCTTCTCCACCTGGATCTTTTTGGTCCTTCTAGAGTAGCTAGTCATAATCACAATAAATACATTTTTGTTATTGTAGATGACTACTCAAGATTTACTTGGGTAATATTTTTGAAAAACAAAAGTGACACGTTTTGTCAATTTGAAATCTTATATAAAAAATTACAAAACGAAAAATCTTATTCTATTGTTAAAACCCGTAGTGACCATGGAGGAGAATTTGAAAATGAACTTTTTGAAAATTTTTGTAACTTGCATGGTATTTCTCATAACTTTGCCTTTCCTAGAGCTGCACCTCAAAATGGTGTAGTAGAAAGAAAGAATAGAACCCTTCAGGAATCTGCCAAGACTATGCTCCAACACAATAATCTTGCTAAATCTTTTTGGGCAGAAGCTGTTAATACTGCATGCTACATAACAAATAGAGTTCTCATTAGACCCTTATTAAATAAAACTCCCTATGAACTATTCTATGACAGAACTCCAAGAATAGACTATTTCAAAGTCTTTGGATGTAAATGCTTTATCCTAAACACAAAAGATAGCCTGGATAAGTTTGATGCTAAATCTGTTGAAGGCATATTCTTAGGATATTCGAGTCATAGTAAAGCATACAGAGTTTTCAATAAGAGTCATAATACTATTGAAGAATCTATGCATGTTAGTTTTTGTGAATCTATTGATCAATCTGTTCATAAACAAACTAATGATGATGATGTTAAAAGCACAGATTTATTTTTAGATAACACAGCTAAGTCTATTGAAGATGATCATCAAAGAACCTTTGTCGATATCAAAGATCATCCTCAAAAGCAAATTTTGGGAGAACTAACAAAGGGGGTTCAAACTAGAGATCAGCTAGAACGGATTGCAAACATGACATTCATTTCTCAACTTGAACCAAAGAAGATTGATGAAGCCATCATTGATGAGTTCTGGATGCTAGCCATGACTGAAGAACTGAATCAATTCCAAAGAAATGATGTTTGGGATCTTGTACCTAGACCAAAGGATCATCCAATCATTGGGACAAGATGGATCTTCAGAAACAAGCTGGACGAAACAGGTAATGTTATAAGAAACAAGGCCAGACTAGTAGCTCAAGGATACAACCAGGAGGAAGGTATTGATTTTGATGAAACATTTGCTCCTGTTGCTAGACTTGAATCTATTAGAATGTTTTTAGCATATGCAAGCTATATGGATTTCAAATTATATCAAATGGATGTTAAAAGTGCTTTCTTAAATGGTTTTATAAATGAAGAAGTTTATGTAAAACAACCTCCAGGATTTGAAAATGAACAATACCCAGATCATGTTTTTCAACTCAAACGTGCTTTATATGGTTTAAAACAAGCACCTCGTGCTTGGTATGATAGACTTAAAACATTTCTATTAAAAACTGGTTTTTCTGTTGGCAAAGCAGACTCTACATTATTTGTTAAAGTAGTGAATAATCATACCCTAATTGTTCAAATATATGTCGACGATATCATCTTTGGATCTTCTAACAGCACTCTTTGTGAAGAATTTTCTAAGTCCATGCAGAAAGAATTTGAAATGAGTATGATGGGAGAACTCACCTACTTTCTTGGACTGCATATTATGCAAACCAAGGATGGAGTTTTCATCAATCAATCTAAGTATGCTCGTGAACTTCTGAAGAGGTTCAACATGAACTCAACTGCTTCAAAATCTACTCCTATGAGCACTACTACTGTTTTGGACAAAGATGAAGATGGTAAGTCTGTTGATACAAAGGTATACCGAGGTATGATAGGATCACTTCTTTATTTAACTGCTAGCCGTCCAGATATTATGTTCAGTGTTTGCTTGTGTGCTAGATTTCAGTCAAATCCAAAAGAATCACATCTTAAAGCTGTAAAAAGAATAATGAAATATTTAAAAGACACAGTTGATTTTGGATTATTCTATTCAAAATCCTCTACATTTGATCTAATCTCATACAGCGATGCTGACTTTGCTGGAAGTAAATCTGACAGAAAAAGCACAAGTGGAACATGTCATATGCTAGGGCACTCATTAGTATCATGGTTCAGTAAGAAACAAAACTGTGTATCCTTATCAACTACTGAAGCCGAATACATTGCTGCTAGCCTAGCTTGTACTCAAGTTATCTGGATGAAACAAACCTTAAAAGATTTTGGTTTAAATTTTGAAAATACAACTATTTTCTGTGATAATACGAGTGCTATAAACTTATCTAAGAATCCTATTTTACACTCACGAACTAAGCACATTCAAATAAGACACCACTTCTTAAGAGAACAAGTCTTAAACAACATAATCAAACTAGAATTCATACCCACTAATCAACAGTTAGCAGACATATTCACTAAACCATTGAAACATGAAGACTTTATACGAATTAGAAGAGAACTAGGAATATGCAAACTAAGTGACTTATAAATTAATCACACTTATTATAATACTTCTTATAAGTTTTGTTAAAATCTTATTTTAAATAGCTTTTCTTCTTATCGATTTTTGTTAGTCAAACTAGGTTTCCATATTCACGTATACATTAAACTCTTATAAGACACATGCTTTATGTCTTTCAACTTGTCATCTTTCAAGTACACATCCATTATGACTCCTTGTCCTATCTCCTTTCACTCATATCCATAAAAACCAATTATATTAAAAGCTATCACAACATCTCATAACTCCTTTATTATTTTTGTCCTTTTGTGAAAACTTCTCTTACGATAAATTGTTTCACCTTTCTACTTGATAACATATTAGTTTATGAGAACTCATGCTTTTCATTAGTTAAAATCGAATGATTACTTTTTTTTTGGTTCTTTTACCTTTTTCTAAAAGATCTAGTTGCTATGTTCTCACGTAAATTTTTTTTTACTATATCATTTGTTATATCATAGATTACGTACACTCTATTATATCTCACGTAAATTTTTACTATATCATCTTTTATATCATAGCCTAACGAACTATCTATTATCACCTCCTCATGCTTTACATCTTTTGCAAAAAGTATCATAAAAACACTTGTACTTCACCCATTAGTACATTTTGTATCACCTTTTTCTCTCTCTTTATATTATAAGTAGCTCCTTCTCATATATTTTATATCTCTCTCCAATCGAGTTTCTTTAAAAATATGTTTATCAAATAAACATTAATTCATGTCAATCATAACTTTATTTTATGTCTTTCATCTCATATCAATCATGAATTTTTCTCTTGTTTTTTATTCCTATCCTACTCGAAAATCCATATATGTCATCTCACTTTTCTTTATGTCTACTTTTACTCCTTCCACGCATATCTATAAAAATACTTCCTATAAAAAGAATTATTACTCTTTACTCATGAATATCTTTTTGTCTCATCATCTCTCTCAACACTATTCAAAGTCAAAGTGTGTCATTCTCATAAAAATTACAAATATGAAAACACATTAATCATGACACATTTTTTTAAGTCATTCTTTTCTTTCAAAATGTCATATCTTTCAAAGTACACATCACATGATCACCCTATGACCTATTTCCATAAAAACTATTTCTATATTAAATAAGCAATCATTACATTTCTTTCCATCCGTGACCATGCCTCTCTCTTACATTGTATATCTCTCTAAAATCGAGAATCATCAAAGTCTTGTATCCAAGCAAAACTTTATTTATTCTAACTCTACTTTATGTCATATCTAAATCAAGTAAATGTTGTCCTTTATAACCTTTCTCTCTTCTCTACATATCTGTATCATCTTTTTATATCTTTCACTCTCCTTTTCACGCTTATCCATATATATAAATAAAAACTATTATTGCCTCTCACTCATACCCCATGGGTTGTCCTATTCTAAACTCTCCATTCACGAATTTAGAATACCTTCACATAAAGTAAAAAGTTGCTTGTTTTATTAGGCCATTATTTTCAAAAACCATTCACTCTTTTTACTTCAACATGACACCCCATACTCTATTAATGGCTTCTCTCACTAGTCGATAAACTCACCCATAGTAAAATCTATATATATACTATATATTTCAATACTATGTCCTTCTCAACCTAATATAATACACTATCCTCAAACATTGATTTGATTTGTCATTCACAAGTCTCTTAACTTACTCCTCACGGATTTCCTTATTTGACTAAAATCTAAAAATCACTCACTTCCAATGTCATTCAAAACCTATCAAAATTATTTTCATTCCTCTATTTAATGGATTGGTTCATCACACACCAATTCCACTCGTATCTATCTATCATCCTACAAACTATTACCCACTTCAAACTCGCCCTTCTTAGTCCTCCTTTTTCCTTATAAACTCTTGCAATGGCCTCTTCCTCCTCCAACAATGTGATTACTGCAGCAGATCTAAGGTATCCAGATTTGTTTCACAATTACAACTTACTATGCTCTCGCCCCATTCATGAAGGTAAATTGGTTAACTTTGACGACTTCATGCTCTTTGACTTAGACACCTATCTCCCTGAACTCAAACCTCTACTAGGATCTTCATCCCAAACTGCCTATTATCCCGAACTAGTTCGACTGTTTTATACCAACTTCTCTACTGATCATGAACAAACCACAATCACCAGCAAAGTCCGAGGAAAGCTGATGATTGTCGATGCTTCCGACCTAGGTAGAATTCTAAACCTACCTTCCACCGGTACCGACCTTAACACCATAGTACCAATTGAACGATCGGTACTTCAAAAAATACTTCTCTGCACCAACTGCTACCAACTTCCATGGCACATGAGGAATCTCCAACCTCATGCTCAACTACTTGCCCAGATTCTTCTCCACAACATCTATCCCAAGCTTCCCCGCCAGGGATTAGTTCCTCGAAAAATCTCTCTTCTTATCTACGCAATTTTTTCTTCTCTTCCGATAAACTGGTCATCCATTCTTTTCGACCTTTTTATTCGTTATAAAAAATTCGAGCCTCTTCTTTTTGGGTGTTTCATAACTCCCATTCTCAAATACTTCAAAGTACCCCTTCACAACGAAGTCATCCTCCGTCCCTCTCAGGTCCTCGATGATACCACCTTCAATCTAAGGTCCCTGCACATGCCCGGCTCTGATGAAGCAGATCCAACATCCTCCTTCAATTACTTTTCTGCTATGATGGATATCGAGCACTCTCAGGATCGTATCCTTCGTAATCAAGCCCTGTTGCAGCAGACTCGCAAGCGGAATCGTGCCGACCGAACACATTCACCTCCTCCACCTTCGAGATAAACTCATTTTTTTTGGTCTGTAATAACTTTTAATTACTTTTAGACTGTAATATTTGGTCTGTAATAACTCTCTTACTCTGATCCCTTCCTTTTTGTCCATGACAAAGGGGGAGAAAACCTGTCTCCATTATTGGAGAAATACTCTCTTTAAACCTTTTTCAAATATTTTATCATACTATTATTTCTATGCATAATGTCTTTTTGACAAGGGGAGCATATTTTGTCATCATCAAAAAGGGGGAAAATGTTGAGAAACTCTGTTTTGATGTCACATAATATGATACACTGTCTCATTTGATTTTATATGATATGATAATATGTCCTCTTGAAAAATGTTATATTATGACTGAATATGTTTTGCCATAAATCTAACGAGTATTTGATGCAAGGATATCTCACCCAATAAGGATGGAGACTTCCTGTTCAAGTACAACTATGGTGCAATCATACTCCTTGAAGAAAAAGCTTGATGAGCCATGCATTCCTAAAGTTCAAATAAAGAGATCGGCTACCTCAAGATGAAGACTTTTTTCTTCTTTAGAGTCATATGTAACAGAACCTTCAGGAACTTGCATATTGCATATTACATACTCATTCATAAACACTATATCATAAAAGTATACGATAGTTTCAAAAAGCTCCTTTTTGAAAACCAATAATTGTACCTTCTTACAACCCTTTATGAAAAAGATATTTTGTCATGTAATAATTGTACCTTACACTATATACAAGACAACATGAAAAAGAAATGTAGGAAAAAGACAAAAACATAAAATCGGCTACAAAAGAAAAACAAATATAATATGTTTTTGAAAAGACTTTAGTTACCTTCTTTAAAGAAATGTTTTTTAATATAAGAAGAAGACAAAAACATAAATCGGCTACACAAAAGAAAAACAAATAAAATATGTTTTTGAAAGGACTCTAGTTACCTTTTTATAAAACCATAGAATGTCGACTTACTTGAAGTCATCATTCTCTTTACAAAGCATTAAATATCTCCTGTAACAAATCCTTGTTAATATCCTTCTCAAAGAATGTCGACCTTCTTTTCGTCCTCATTCTCTCTGAAGACTTTGAAAAACACAACATAAAGAAAACACTTGACATGACTATGTACAAATAAATATCTCAAAGCACTCATTGTACTTACACTCATTTAAAGTAAATAAGTACTTATGTACCTCAAATCATTAATTAGAATAAAGACAAAACTACAACCCAACGTTCAATGTACTATTGTAAGAAATAGACTTTTTACATAAAATATGTATTACCTAAAATATTACAACGACTAGTGTACCCTCTATTTTACTTTTATGGAAAAAGGCATTCTCGAACTTCTCTAAAAGATATTTTTGAAATGACATAACATTTCACATTTCAAAAAGTTACAATTCCAAAATGTAACGACTACTTTTTAAAAGCTATATAAACACACTCAAATAAACTATTCAAACAATGGAATGGAATAGACGTGTGAGCTTACAACGAGAAAAATTCATATTCGATATTTGAAAAAAGAGCCTTGAAAAAGAAAGAGAAAAAGAAAAGAGAAAAAGTCAAGTCCAGCTCTTTGACAAAGAGTATCCTCTGAGTGACAAACAGAACATTCTGAGAATCCTTCATTCGTGCATTCATATCATTCTGAAGGTTCTATAGGAAGTATTGTAACTCTGTTATTCACTGTATTCCTTCTTTGTTGAAAGAAGTAGACCTCTGTGAAAGAGGGTGTTGCCCTTCTCTATTGAGAGAAGAAGACCTCTGTGAAAGAGGGTGTTGTCCTTCTCTGTTGAGAGAAGAAGACCTCTGTGGAAGAGGGTGTGCCCCTTCTCTGTTGAGAGAAGAAGACCTCTGAGGAAGAGGGTGTTGTACTATTTATCCGGTGACTCAGATGTTATAGTGGAAAGCTCAAGTGGTTTGCTTGGGGACTGGATGTAGGTCTGGATACTGACCGAACCAGTATAAATTCTGTGTTTTATGTGTTGTGCCTTATTGTCTGATTATTTTATTTTATCGATCTTTATCGTATTTCACTATTCACCCCCCCTCTAGTGGAATTTCATTTAGATCAACTACAATTTTTTGGCATCTTATTGGCAATACTTTCTCATTATCTCAAAATGAAGTGTGAACTTGATATTCGTTTTGACGTATCCTGACGTCATCCCTCCTTAGGACTGAAAAGTCCTCCCCTTCCGTCTGATCTGAGCGCTCTCAGATTTGCACACTTCCATGTGTTCCCCACTGTCCCGCCATAGACAGTTCCCGCTCAGGATAAGGGTTAAACCTGAACTTCTTGCAAAAGATCTGTTATTGTCAAAAGCTATTTTCAGTCTCAGCAATGAGGCACCCAAGAACAACCCCTTTTCAAGCTTTAGGGACCCCCATTTTCATCCTTTTGCAAATCAACCCTCTCGGACTTGTTGTGCAAAGTCTAGAGGTCCCATCACAGTTTCCCCACCCTTCGAGGATCCTGTATCCATTAAGGCTAAGGATTAAACCTGTTACCTCGCTCCTCGAGGTATAACCCAAAAACCTTTTGCGAGAGGTCGTCTGTTTTTAGAAAGCTGATTTAGTCTCAGCAATGAGACGCCCCAGATCATCCCCTTTTCAAGCTTTAGGGAATCTCTTATTTTTCTCTTCTCGCAAACCCCTTTTGGATTTGTTCGTCCAAATTTCGAAGGTCCCATCATGGTTTCTTCATCCAAGGATTCCGTATGATTGCCCCTTTTCGCCCGAGCTCCTTCTCCTTTGTTCATCATTAACAAACTCACAACATCGCACACTCCCATGTGCGTCCCTCCTTCACGAAGCTTCCACTTCCCCGCTGGGCGAAACCCCATGTGCCAAACCACCTTCTCCTTCCCTCTCGCAGGACCTTCCTCTGGAAGATTCTTGATCGCACACCCTCATCTGCCATCTCCCATTCACATCCACCCTTGATCGCCAACTGCCCCATTCACTTCCATTCATCTACAACGGATACCCCTTCTGGATGCTTCCTCTTCTTCTTTAAAAGGGACATACAGAGGAAATGGAGAGAGGATTTTTTTTTATAGCTCTTTTTTTTCTCTCAGCATCGAGACCCACACTCGCAACCCCTCTGTGATACGCATAAGCCTTCTCCTCTTCTTCTGGTGCTCCTTTTTCGGGCAAATTGGAGAAACTATCAGCAACTTCTCTTTGATCGGGTGAAGAAGGGCAACACTGCTAGCAGTAACAAGCACCAGAAGGTCTCCAAGACAAAACAAAAGAAAGAGCCCCTTTATATCTTCCGAAGCTTCAGTAGAATCCCGGTAAGTCTTCATCCGACCTTCACCTCGATTCTTCCCGATTCCCCTCAAGTTTTTTTTAGCCCCGTAAACGCACTCTCGAGGGTGCTGGGTTGCCTTTAGCAACACCAGTCTTTCTCTTGTGCAATAGCAAACGGAACGATCCTGTTCTAATACTTATCCTTCCATCCTTTTCTGTATTTTTAATTAGTCAGTTTAAACTTCGTAATCTAGATTATTTTACTTCTTCTTACATTTACTTTTTCAAGATTCATATCAAATTCTCATTTCCCCTTTTGAGTATAGATCTCTTGTTTGCATGATGACCCCTACCTTGATATCAAGTATCTTATGTAGTTTTCATTTTAGCCATCTTTCATTCATTACCCCAGTTGGGTGTCCACAATATCGCCAGATTAAGCAGCGGGTTTGCAAGTTTCGTTAACTTCAAATCAGCATTGAAATCACATCCTATCGTGGTCCTACACCCTCTAAAGGGGTGATGGAGGCAAACAAGGCCTTGGCTAAATGAATGATGAGTTCTGTGAACATATACATCCTTGTGCATGTGTGATATAGTGATCCCTGCATTTCTTGCCCAATCGTATGTTGAATTTCTATTTTCAAAAGTATGTTCTGATGATCGTTGCTTCAGCTATGCTTCGTTGGTTGATATTGTCACTACATACGTGGTTGTCACACTACCTGAATGATATTTCATTAAGAAGATGAGGGTGTTGTTGATCGACAACGGTGTCTAATTGGCATGCCTATACAGGATGATTTAGAAGGCACGAATTTCATTTTGTCATGCTTTTCACATTTTTTTTTATTATTATTACACTATCACATTTTTTTTTATCGTCTGAATTGATGCCCATTTTACTTTTTTTTTTTTTATGTATATCTCATTATCCTTTCTTATCTTCTTCTTTTTTTCTGGGGGCATTGCTGAATTTATGAATCAGTCACTCTGCATATTCTCATTCCCAGTAGCCTTCAGGGGATCCCTTTTTTTTTTTTTTGATACATACCTGTTCTGCATCATGGTCGAACCTCAAGCTTTAGCAATGTTTTCCCATGAATCTCCGGCTCTCGCGTCATCTTGGCCTTATACATTTCAAAATTGGCCAGACTGTTATTGTGTTTGTTATAATCACGTTCTTACCATGGGTAGCACAAACGTGATCCCGAAATTTTAGTCATACCATGGTGATATTGCCTTACAGACAATTCAATCAACTGTTTTGGTTTTTTGGGGGAGGGGGCTCATAAAGATGGGATGGTGCTGGGATTACAGATACAGCAGTGAAGGCAAACTGCTGAAAGTGTCATTCACCTGACAAGAAGATCTTGTCTCACAACCTGCCTTGATATAGGTCTTCTCTCCAATATAGATACATGTCCTGCTGAACAATTCTTTTTTTTTTTTAAAGTTCGCTTTGGGGACATCAGACAACTTGAGTGCAAAGTCAGTCTTTCCATCTCAAAACCACGATAGAGAGGAATTGATCATTCGTAGCCTCTCGGAGGCCACTAATAATTTTGACCAAGCAAATATCTATCAAGGATAAAGGATTCGACCTCAGGTGCAAAGATAATGAAAAAGTTGCAATCGAGAGGCTTTTAGGGGATTTGTCATCCAACGGAATATGAATTTCAGGTATATTTTATATCAAATTTCTCATCCATGACAGTGTGTTTGTGTGTCCTCAGGGTTTTTACATCATTTGACGGCAAGCATCCGAAGGTCCCAGCATATCTCTGCGTTCATCTCGGCTATGTAGGTATTCTCGCTCTTTATATTCTTATTTTGAATTGATATATTAGCCATGGGCCTGCATCTAATTAGTTGTACACTACTTACGAGCATTCTAATAGATAAAATCTAAATCGAGTCAGAGTATACAGCTGAGAGAACTTTTGCTAGATAAGGCTTTGAAATAGATGAAACCTCTCTTTTTATCCATGTTTTCAAAACTAGAGGTTAATTACCAGACTTTTATCGGCCGCATGTTTGTCTACAGACCCCTTTCCTCCATCACCTCACCTAGCTGTTACCCGAATTCATCTCAGAACAATGTTCCAGCCACGCCATCATTGGACATCATACGTCCTGTTAATATTTTCTGCAGAACCTGCAGTCTTTATACTTCCAGCCTATCATTGCACCCCACCTTCCTGCATGTATTAGTGGCTGGTCAGATCAACTGGGTTAGATAAAAGTAAGGTCAGTAGCAAAAGGGTCGGACGAATGGTAATTGGCAGCAGTATATGGGTGTTAATAGTTAGCAAGGATTATGTCTGAAGGTAAGCATATGTCATTGGTTTGGGTCAGAATACTACCTGGTCAGATTAGGCTAACAACATGTCAGATGGTGTAGGTCCATAGAGTCAAAATTGAGTTAATATGCCAGTTGAAGTGATACAGTTAGTATGTCAAAGTTGGGTTTTACAGTTGAATTGATTGCTTGGTATATCTGAGTATTATGGTGTTACTCACTGTGGAATGATGACTTTAATTTTTTTTTTTTGATTGCTGATCATCCCAGCAGATATTTTACCCATCATTAATGTTTACTTATCAAACATACATATTAATAGTTTCAGTGTATTGTGGTATATGTTAGCCTCAGCCTAGGTATACATTTAGCCCATTTTTATGTGTTTAAGCATTGCCATATGTATCATTATACCCTCTCACATGTATATCAACACCACCCTACATTTTTTTTTTACTTTTTCTCAGTCTAGCCAACATCTGTATCATATATAATATGATTTTCCCCATTCATATCCATATAGTATATCGGTATCCTCATCATCCACTCATGATTAACCTCATATAGGCATAATTATCTGCATTCTTTGGGTATCTGTATCAAATCATATAGGCATCTGCGTAGCACATAGGTATATATACAAAACCCTTTTTTTTTAATCATTCACATCTTTGGATTCAACATAAGTTTTGCAGATGTTTCTCCCATGAGTTTCTTTTACTTTGTGCTGACTCTTATTTTTGCAGGACTCCTCCCCTGACTTAGAAACTTTGAAATTTTCAAATTCAAATTCAAATAATGTAATAGATAGAGTATAATGAGAATTTACACTTCATGTTTTAGATAGAATGGATGAACATTATAAACATCATGAACCACATGTTTTCATGCATTTTTGCCTTTATTTCTCAAATTCTCACAATGGTGAAACACGAATGGTACGTGCACCATTTTCGTAAGAGGTAATTGATCCTAAGTTGATGATCCACATCAATGGCCATAGTCAGGGTGTGAACAAAACTTAGGATTTTTTATCTTTTACGAAATAACACTGGATCCACACTGGATCCGTTTTCAAAATTCATCATATTTTTCTTAAATATTTTTCTTCTTTTATCAGAATTTAACTTAAAATTAATTCAAAATATATACCAATGGCCATAGTCAGGGTATATTGAGAGTTAATTTCATTTTAAATTCTATAAAAGCACCAAATGTATTTTATTCTTCTCTTGAATTTAAATACAGATTATTATATAATACATTTAATGACTATAGTCAAGGATGTATTATATCTTCAATCTTGTTTTAATTCATTTAAAGAATGGAATAGCTTTTCAAAATCCAATTTCAAAATTTTAAATTCATTCACCATTTAGATAAAATTGCATCATATTTTCAAATTCTTTTTCATAAATCCAAGTAATTCTTTAGTTCATTTCTCAGATCAAATCCTATTCATAAATTCAAATTCAACTCTATTTCTCAAAAAGATTCAAGAATCCAATTTCAAGGTCCCATTTGACCTTGAAACTTCAGAATCATCTTCCAAATTCTATCTTAAAATTCAAAATCCGATTTAACTCTGAAATTCATTTGTATGTTCAAAATTCAATTTCTAAAATTCGTTTTCCAAGTTCAATTCAAACTAGGAAGTTCTTGATTCATCTTCTGAATTTAAACTCCAAATCCATTTTAGGACCCAGGGTTCAACACTCATATTGGATCTTAGACTTTAGATCCAATTCCTCTTTAGGATCCAGACTCCAATTTCACTTTGGATCTTAGACTTCAGATCCAAAATCCATTCTTTAGGATCCAGAATCTAATTCACTTCGGATCTTAGATTTCAGATCCAAAATCCATCCTTATAAGATTCAGAATCCAATTTCACCTTGGATCTCAGACATCAGATCCAAATCCATCTTAAGATCCAGAGTTCAAATCTACTTTGGATCTTAGACTTCAGATCCGAATCCATTCTAAGATCTAGAACCCAATTCTACATTTGGATCTCGGATTTCAGATCCACTCCATTTTAGGATCCAGAACCCAAGTCTATCTTGGATTCCAAATCTTGGATCCCATTCTGTTTAGTATCCGGAATTCAATCCCAATTCTAGATTTCAATTCCATTTTTGGATCTAATTTGAATCTCTTAAATCCATTTCCATTCTTAAGTACCATTTGATTTTCTCAGTCCATTCCAATTTCAAACTTCAAAATCTAAATTCAATTCCATCTCAAGTATTCATTTCCTTTCCTAAATTCAAGTTCAAAATTCAAAGTCCATTTCCGACTTTGAAACTTCATTTCCTTTCATTTCAAAACTTCAAAATCATTCTTTCTCAAAATCAAGATTTATTCTTCCAATCCTGATTTATTTCAAAAGATTTAGAACTTCTCTGATCTATCTCAAATTCTAAAGTTAGATTTAATCATTTCTTCACTCCTTTATCAAGTTCATCTCAGAATACTTGGAAATTTTCAAAATATCTTTTAAAAGGAGCATACATTCTTGAATTGCACAAGCATGATTCTTTGTGCATTTAGAGTTAGAATAAATTCTTAGATTATATTTAGGCAAAGCAAAAGGCATAGATTCGATCCTTGGTTCGATTACCCCTGGTAAAGGCGCTAGGAACGGTCGAACCTCGTACCGACGAGCGAATCTCGTCTCTCTATTTTCCCGCAATATATTTCAAAACGGAGGCGAGTAATTTTCTAAATATTTTTCAAATCAAGGTCAAGTGAGACCACGCAAAATAGTTCCTCTCCTCTCTCTTTCTTTCTTTCTTTTCTCTTCTCTCTTTCTTTTTCTTTCTTTTATTTTACTCCCTTCAAAAAGGAAGGAAAATAGAGATTGGAAAAGGAAAAGAGAAGGAAGAGAGAGAAACCACAAAAGGACAGAGGAAAATTTTTGCGATGATCACAGCTGCTTATCGTTGATCTTGAAAGAACTGGCCTTTGAGGGAACATGTCGCAGGAACCATGACTGTAGGGCGTAAGTGCATCCTTCTACCAGAATAGTCTCCCCAAGAGCAAATCGAGCCAAGCCTCTGTAAAGGAAAGCTAAGGCTGCCATAGAAACTGATAGCTGACGGGTCTTCTTGCTTCCCCATCTTCGAAAGAGCTGTGCAACTCTGATATCTATGAAATTCTGGCCATCTTGGAAGAAAGCTAATCCTATTGTGCACAGGATCATGGCATGCTGAATTCTATCTTTCGCTGCTCGAGACAAAGTGTCAACCTCTTCGTAGGCCCCATACTTGCGGTAGAGTCCGAACAGGTCGATGAATTGGTTCCCACTAATCTCAGTAAGGGGCCAGGATCTGCTCCCTGTTGCTCTGGCCAAGGCTTCCCGAACATCCACTCCTTTGATGTTGATAAAAAACTACTGCTCGACAGGATCATCTGGCTGACCAGCTGGTTCGGGCAATCCCATAATATCGTTGAATTCATCCATCAGTAGAGTCATCTCTACCCAAGGAAACCAGAATGTGCAGGTACGTGGATTCCACCGTTCTGCCATAGCCTGGATCAGAGCTCCATTGATGGTTCGTTTGCCTGCCGCCAATGCCATTTCCAACCCACAGTCATCCAAGTGGTCTGGAAACATGCGTGAGAAGGTGGCGAACCAAGAATAATACCACCGAGGGAAGAAAGGATGAGACTGGATGACCCGTTGATCCGGGGATCCATCCTGAATCTGATAGAAGACATGATCTCGGGGAAAGACAGCATCGAGAGAATCAGACGCCATTGAAATGATACTGGGGTAAAGAAGAAATAAGGAGAATTAGATAGAATGCAGGACTTACAGATAAACTCTTTGAAGAACCTGGAAATTTTGAAAAGGTTGAGGAAATTTTAAAGGAATTTTCTAGGGTTTTTGAAGAAAATTTAATCTAAAAGAGAAAAGAAATGCAGGTAGAGAATAATATACACCTGGGGTTTTTGAAAATAAGGGTAAGTTTTGAATAATACACCCAGGGTTTTGAAAAAGGGTTTGATACATGTATTATGAGAGAATAAGAGAAACATCACAAAAAGCTTCATAAACAAGGATGCGCACACAACACTCCCTAAAGGCTGACTCTAAATGCAATATTTGAAATGGCTAGTAGGACCTTAATCCTAACTCTAAGGTTCAGATCATCTGATTTTAATCAAGATACGTCGATATACTCAAGATGAAGCTCGAAGTACGTGGCATAAAAATATTTCTCCGGTTCTAAGGTAATGGCTTCCCAACATCCTTGAGCACCTACTGATATACCTCGGACTATGGCCCTTAGGTACGTGGTAGGGGGGCGCGAACCCAAATAAGTGGTCCAGTTGTGAGGCTCTCTTCCGAACTATGGTTCAGTGAGACAGCCCAGCAACGTGAAGACCGGGACAATATAGGTAAGGGATGTTTTTGAAAACATGTTCAACATGCAAAATAAATTAGATGGCTCTAATGCAAGTTCTAAAAAAATGAGAAGAAGCATACACTTGCATACATTGTTTTCATTCAATCCCTAAAATTGAGGAGAGTTGTATTTCAGACCTAAGTCTAATGTGAACATGGTATAATCTCCTCAATATGGTCCTACCAAACCATATTTAAATCCTATATGCAATTATGTCAGCTTTAGAACAGAGTCTAGGCTCCTAAGGTTTGCATGAAAATGAAGCTGACATTTATAGAATAAAGACTTAGATAATATCAAAGAAAAAGAAAAGGCATAATTCGACCGGACGAAGACAAAGTCCCATCACAGTCGCCAAAACTGTGATCATCGCAAAAATTTTCCTCTCGGAATATTCTCTCTCTTCCTTCTCTTTTCCCTTCCTAACCTCTATTTCCTCTTTTTTGAAGGGAGAAAATAAAAGACGAAAAGAGAGAAGAGAAAAAAAAGAAAAAGAAGAGAAGAGGAATTTTTTTGCGGGGTCTCACTTGACCTTAATTTAAAAAAAAACATTTGAGAAAATAACTCGCCTCCGTTTTCGAAATATTTGCGGGAAAACTGGGAGACGGGATCCGCTCGTCTGTACGAGGTTCGACCGTTCCTGACGCCTTTACCAGGGGTAATCGAACCAAGGGTCGAATTCATGCCTTTTACTTTGCAAAGAAGTTATCTAAGAATCTATTCTAAATCTAAATGCACAAAGAATCATGCTTGTGCAATGCAAGAATGTATGCCCTTTTTGAAAATGTTTTGAAATCTTCCAAGTGTTTCTGAGATGAATTTGATGATAGAGTGAAGAAATGGTTTTTAACTCAGAACTTAAGATTTAAAGTTTCTAAGTTGTTGGAATAATCAGAGTTTTGGAAAAATAATCCAGACGTTTTGAAAGGAAGGATTCTGAAGTTGAGGTAAGAGGAGAAGAAAGGAAATTTCAAAGTAAAAAATGGACTCTGAATTAGAATAGAGATGAAATGGAATTTGAATTCTAACTTTTGAAGTTTAAAATCAGAATAAAATGTGGAAAATAGAATTGAGATTGATTTGAATTTTGGAATTCAAGATAGAATTTGAATCCTAAGCCTGAATTTTAAAAAGAATGGAATTCTGGATTTAGAATCCGAAAATTGGAATTGGATTTGAGATTTGGAATAAAATGGGATTGTTTTAAAAGATTGAGAATAGAAGTTGATTTAAAATCTGAAATTCAAGATGGAATTTGAATCCAAAGTCTGGATTCTAAATAGAGTTGAGATTTCAAAATTGAATTATGGGTTTATGTTATCATCGCAAAATTTTTACTTTTTGCGAGTCAAACTGACCTTTGAAAAAAGTTTTTGAAAATAACTCGCACCCGTTTTAAAATGCAGAATAATTTCAAAGAATGGGACTCGCCTGTCGGTACGAGGTTCAACCGTTCCTGGCGCCTTTACCAGGGGTAATTGAACCAAGGATCAATTGTGTGCTTAGCTTTGCTCAACTTGTCTGAATCATGTTTTATTTCCTAAATGCACAAAGAATCAGGCATGTGCTATGAATTTATGAAAATGCAAGTTTGAAAAATGATGTTTGCTTTGAATAACTGAAATACTTGGAAATTTCTTGGAAAATATAACACTTGGAGAATCGTGAATCATGATTGAGATATTGAGAAAGTGAAAATCGATTTCTGAAGAATCTAGAGGTTTTGTGAAAATCGATTTTGAAAAATATGAAATAACTTCGAAAAACTTGATTTCTTTGAATTCAAACTTTGAAATTGAAAATATAACTTAGAAAATCGAATTTGGAACTTGGGAAATACTTGAAATATCATTGGCAAATCAATATTTTGAGAAAATCGATTTTTGAATAAGACTTAGGAAATTTTTGAGAAAACTGATTTTTCTGAATTAAAATTGAAATTCGAAAATGCATGAATTGAATGAATATGTATTTGAAATACTTGATTTTGAGGAATTGAGAAAATCCTTTTTGTATTTTTGAGAAATGCAGTGCATTTTGAAGTTAGCCTAAGAGTGTAGGCTAAATGTGGCTAATACGAAGATTATAAATCTGGGTATCATTCGTATTCTGACTATGGCCATAAACACAAATTCTACCAAGTTTGTCAACTCCATAAGAGCTAATGCATGTGTCATTCGTGTAGACCATAGTGAATTGATAAAAATGTGCATGAATGATACATTCATCAGACATTTAATATTTGCAGAATTAAACTATATGCAATGCAATCCTAGTCTAAGCTGAAATTTAAATTCTTATTCCAAATGTAATTTAATTTACATCACTATTGAATTTAAATGACTTAAAATAAAGTCTTCAATGTCCCTGCAAAACTAGAAAAACTGGTTAATGAAAATATGTTGGCTTTTCTAGGTTTATCCAGTAATATCTAGAAATTACTAAATTTTGCTAGATATAAGCCTTTTCCATGATTCCCTTAAATAAAAATTGATAAAATATGAAATAAGATTGAATAAATATGAAAATGGAATTTGAAATTTCAAAATTGGGGTCAAAATGACCAAAATACCCTTAATAGCAAGACTATGGCCTTGAAATCAGGGTTTTCAGAAAGATATTTTGTAAAATGCAAGTTTTGAAATTCAAATAAAGATAAACCAAACTAAATATGATGTGTCATAATTAAAAGTATAAAAATTAGGGTTTAGAATTTCAAAATTGAGGTCAAATGACCAAATTGCCCTAGATAGCAAGACTATGGCCTTCAAATCAGGGTTTTCTGAAATAGATTTTGGTAAAAACTTGGGATTTATGATTGAAATAAACACAAAATCAAACATGAAACACCCTAATATGATTCTAGATATGAGTAAACCCTAAAAACATGAAATTATATACGAAAATCAAGAAATATCACCAAAATTGTGATTTTATCAATGTTTTTGGATCTTTCAGGTATCCTGTTTTGCAATTTTATTAATTCAGACATCAAATGAATTCTAAATTTTATAACAATTGGCACAGACACTTATTATAACCCTAAAATCAGATTGGATTTGCAAAAATAATTTTTTGACATTATTTTAATCCGAAAATTGCATTAACAACCTAAAATAAGCTATTTTTAACCTAGGTCACCAACCAGTTTCAGAGTTAGACCATAATCAGGGGACAATCCTCCATGAGAACTTCTGAATTTTTACAGAGATAAACTAGAAAGAAAAACAAAGATTTCCCAATTTACATATCGGAAAAAGCATCTTTGGTTAGGGAGAAACCCTTCCGGCAATCGGAACTAGAATCTAACAAACCTAACAGGGGTTAAAACAGCTACTTTAGATTGAAAATACAGAAATAAATGGCAAACTTAATAAAAAATCTCTAAAATTTTAGCAGTGAACAGTAAACAGTAAACAGAAAAAAACAATACTCAAGTTTTATAGATCATAAATTTTATCTGTGGTTTGAGATCTATGAATAACACAAGTCTGATTAGGGTTTCGGTAAACCCTAACGAGTTTTAAATTTAAAATCACACTTTCTGTCAGAGGAAAAATATTGAACTGATATCAAAAAATCTCAAAATTTCATAGTAGATAGCTATAATCAATATGAATCCACGGCACTTTACATATCTCAAATCGGATATAGGATGAGAAAAATATCATAACATCAAGTTATCCTTCTGATTTTAACAACGATTTTAAAGTTTTAAAAATACGATTTGATGTCTGATTTTTCTGGCAGGGTTCTCAAATTCCAAAATCTCTGATTTTTTTACAGTAGTTCAATTACATATGCATGTATCACATATAAAAAAATTAGAAATTAACAGTGAATATTTCAATCCGAAACAGCATGCTCGTTTCTGTTCTAAACTAAAAAACACACAGAAATCTAAGAAACTTAGGAAATCATGCATTAACTAATGAAAACAATAATAAAAAATATCAAACAGCAAAACAAAATTAATTTTTATGCTAAAACACATGTAATAAACATAAATAAGTAAAAAAAAAAAACACATGGAATCCATGGCTGGAATTTGATTTTACCTTAAAAAGCATGGATTTAACCCATTTAACGGGTAAATCGCATGTTTTAATGGTGAAGAATATAAAAAATAATGCAATAAATGATTCTAATGGATTAGAATCATG
This sequence comes from Nuphar pumila, assembly GCF_984573655.1. Lineage (NCBI taxonomy): Eukaryota > Viridiplantae > Streptophyta > Magnoliopsida > Nymphaeales > Nymphaeaceae > Nuphar > Nuphar pumila. The sequence continues at coordinate 42,875,668 of NC_143261.1, forward strand.
AAAAATAGCATGGAATAGAGTTAGATCATATTCTTGAATAGATTTTTGCGTTCTTGGATGAAATCCATGGTTAAATCCATGAACACAAGAGTTTCCATGGTGAAATCTATTGAAAAATCATAAAAAACTAATAAAAAATAATAAAATAATATTAAATAACTCACCTTGGGGCTGCAGCTGCAATGGAGGAAGGTGGAGGTGCTGGAGAGGAGAGAGAAGCCACGAAAATTTGAGAGAAAAAGAGTTCCTCTTTGACCCCCTTTAGGTCCCCTATTTATAGATTTTTTTTTTTGATTTGTTTAGGAAGAGTTTTGATTTTTTTGGACTTTTTTTAATTGTTTTTGATAAACCACATAAGGAGGATGATTTTTTTGAAGAATTCTAACCTAAATGGACTCTAATTAATCCCTAATTAACACCTAATTAAAGCCTAGAAAGTCCAAATGTGGCACCACCTAGTATGGACCCACATTTGGTTTTAAAAACTTGAATTTAAAACCTTTAAAAACCAATGGTTTAAAACTTAAATAAAATGGATTTTTAAAATTGATTTTGACTCCTCTAAACCTCTAACACTAACCAAGACACTGACTAACCCTAGTCTAGCCCTGACTTACTCGAATATGGCGCCACCCCGAGTGGGCCCTACTTGAGTTTTTCAAAAAGCGATTTTAAAACTTGAAATTGAGAAAGTTTTCAAAAGTAAACTTTGAAATTAAATTTTTTGAAATGGCATAGTGTCCTAACTGGGTCAGGACTCCTCTGGATATGGTACCAACTGAGTGGGCCCACATCGAGTTTTGCAAATTTTGAAATAAACACTGAAAATACCTTTGAAAAGGGGTTAAAATCAATAATTGAAATTCAAGATTTTTGAAAACAGAGTCTCAAGCGAATTGGAACTCCAGGTTAGAGATCTGAACTCTTATAACTCTGAGATTTTGGATTTTAAAAGCCAAATGAAGGAGTTTTTGAAAAGATTTCATTGAAAATGGTAAAACAAGTCAGAAAATACAGTCGAGGTTAGACTCCTAACTCAATCAGAACTCTGAAATAGAGTCTTGAATTAACTGGACTCTACAAAATGACCTAATTTTTTAAAAACAAATGAAAATAGAAGTAAAAACAGACTCTAGAACAAACTTTTGACTGGATTAGGACTCTGGGACAGAGTCCTGATCAGACTGAAACTCTAGATTTTTTTTTTGGTATTTTTTGAAAAATAGTTGAAAGAACTTGTGAAAACAGCGAAAACAATAATAAATATTGGAATAAAATAGAGTTCTGATTCAACTGAGACTCTGGGGACAGAGTCCTAATTGAACTAGGACTCTCAGATTTTTGGATTTTTTGAGAAAACAAATGAGAGAATTTTGAAAAACAGTTAAAAACAGGATAAAATTGAAGTTTTGGTTCAGAGTCCTGATCTGATTAGGACTCTGAGAAAGAGTCCTGATTCAATCAGAACTCTAAGAATTTTAGTTTTCTGATAAGCAAATGATGAATTTTAAGCAAAGCTTTTGAAAACCAGTGAAAATGAAGTATAAAAATCAATTTTAGATAGAGTCCTACTTCGATCAGGACTCTGGGGTAGAGTCCTGATTTGATCAGGACTCTGAGACAAAATCTCAGAATTTTGAAATTCTTTGATAAAAGTGTAATAGTTTTGGTATATTGAAAGATTTCTGAAAGATTCTCTCAAAATTGAAATCAGGATCAGAGTCCTGATCCAACTAGGACTCTCTGAACAGAGTCCTGTTTTGACTGAAAATCTGAGTTTCTAACTCATTTTTAAAGATTTTGAAAGATTTGATTGAAAATGGTTAAAATAGCTGTAAAAGATTAGAGTCCCAATCCAATTGAAACTCTGAAGAAGAGTCCTGATCCGACTGGACTCTTGAAGAAGAGTCCTGATCCAACTAGGACTCTGAAATTTTGGCCAAAATAGAAGATTTTAAAAGATTTTCTCCGAAAATAGGTAAAAAGGTAGTGAAAAGTAGAGTTCTGATCCGACTGGACTCTGGAAAAAGAGTCCTGATCCAACTAGGACTCTAAAATTTTTGACATTTTTGATAAATGAAGGAATCCAGAAGCGACACCACCTAAATGGGTCTCATCTGAGAATTGAAATTGAGTTTGAAATGAATCCAGATTGTTTTCTGAGAAAACATTTCGAAATGTAAGGTCCTGGGGTTGGAAAATGACAGAATGTTGAATAAAAACCCAGGTTTTGAAATTGATTTTGAAAGAAAAAGTTTTAAAACTCAAATCTGGATTAAATATTTTGAAAACACGAGTGCTGGATCTCGAAAATGAGATGCAATGACATACAGTGCTATGCAATGCAATGAAATGATATGCTGAATTCATGTAATGATAAGCAATGACACATGAAATGGATGAATACTGAATGTGGAGGAAAATTTGGGGTGTTTACAGTTTAGAATCCTAAATGGGAATTGGATCTGAGATTTTGAGATCCGAGATGAGATTGAATTTCTGGATCCTAGAATGGATTTGGATCTGAAGTCTAAGATCCGATGTAGAGTTGGATTCTGGACCCTAAGATGGATTTTGGATATGAAGTCTGAGATCCAATGTAGAATTAGATTATGGATCCTAAGTGGAATTTGGATCTGTAATCTGAGATCCAATGTAGAATTGAGATCTAGATCCTAAGTGGAATTTGGATCTGTAATCTGAGATCCAATGTAGAATTAAGATCTAGATCCTACGTGGAATTTGGATTTGTAATCTGAGATCCAATGTAGAATGGGAATCGGGATCCTAGAATGGATTTTGGATCTAAAGTCTGAGATCCAAGGTGAAGTTGGATTCATACTTGGAAATCTGGATCCAAGTTGAGATTAGGATCTAACTTTGGTTTTTGGAATTCTGAAAAGTCTAAATAGGACCTTTAAAGACGGATCTGGGTTTTGAAAACCCAGATTGAATTTAAAACTTTAAGGAAGATTTAGGTTTTTGAGATTTCAAAATCAATCTCAAACTGTGATTGAAGATGAGAAGATGAACTTGATTTTGATTTTGAGAATGAATCAGAAACTTCAAAGTTAAATTTGAACTTTAAAAAATTGAATTGGAATTTTGAATATAAAATGATTTTGAAATTCCAAAGTCAAATTGGACTTTGAAATTGAGATAGAATTGGAATTTTGAAATAGAAGTTTGAAGAAAGATGTTCAAAATCACTTGGGTATTTAAAAGAATTTTGGAAATATGATGCAATTCTATCCTAAATGATGAATGAATTTAAAAGATCTGAAATTGGATTTTGAAAAGCTACTCCAATCTTTAAATGAATTAAAAATGAGGTTGAAGATATAATATATCCCTGACTATGGTCATTGAATATATTATATAATAACCATATTTAAATTCAAGTGAAGAATAAAATACATTTTGGTGCTTTTATAGAATTGAAAATGAAATTAACTCTAAATATACCCTGACTATGGACATTGGTATATATATTGAATTAATTTTAGATTAAATTCTGATAAAAGAGGAAAATATTTAAAGAAAATATGATGATTTTGAAAAGGATCCAGTGTGGATCTAGTGTTATTTTGTAAAAGATAAAAATTCTAAGTCTTGTTTACATCCTGACTATGGCCATTGATGTAAATCATCAACTTAGAATTAATTACCTCTTATGAAATGGTGCACGTGCCATTTGTGTTGCCATTTGTAAGAATTTGAGAAATAAAGGCAAAATGCATGAAAAACAAGTAATTCATGATATTTTCAATGCTCATTCATTCTATCTAAGACAGGAAATGTAAATTCTCATTATAATCTAGCTATTACATTGGAGTTACATTGATTTTAGAAGGAAAATAACACCCTTCACATATTCCCTGCAAGGATCAGGTTTAGCACAAAGTAGAAAATATACGTGGGGAAGGAGATGAAACTTTATATACCAGTCAATAGAACATTCATATGTGAAAGAAAAGAAGGAAAAGAGTGCACCTGAGATGCCTATATGCCTATGATGGGGGAATCTGTCCAAACATGTTTAAGAATACTCATGGAGGGACACATGTGAAGGCATATGCATATATATATATATATACATATATGTATATATATATATACATTTGTACATGTAGGCATATATATATATATATACACATGCAGGTATGTACATATAATTGGAAGACTTGAGCTCATTTATACATAGGTCATGTGTACAGAGTATGTCAGGGAAATTACAACTCAAAAGGCAATATGTAAGTAACCTATAGGGGAAACATTGCTGCAATTGCAGCAAATATGTTTTACACAGGTGGGCAGTAGTAAGTGGGGATTTAAGGGTGCAGTGATGTAGGTGAACACGTGGTTGTGTGCAGAAGGTGAGGAAAGTGATATTGTGCATATATTGTATATAGTGGAAGTGAGGGAGTGGCTGTAAATGCAGGATGAAAGTGTAGGAGTGGTGACAAGACATACACCTGCTGCTGCAAATGAGACTGTAGCAGCAGGTGTGTAGACTGGTATACAGTAGAAGATATAATGGGGTATGGGAAAAGCTCTTTGAACAAATTAAGCAACAAAATAAGACACTGTTTCAAATGTTTTTTTTTATTTACAACAAGTGATGATTTTCTCCACTCAATCAAATCATGCAGCCATTTGAAGTCAAAGGGTCCAGAAGAGATTGGTTTTGATGCTGGAGATTGGACAAGTTCAGAATTTATGAGCTGTTCAAAAATGACAGGAAGAAACTCCATCAAGCGGAAAAAGCCTTCCCCTCAATTATGCACTTCACGATAGATGACCACAAAACTCCAGGAAGCAAGCAGCACCATTTGTTCCAAAATTCAACATCTACAACAATGCCTGGGCTTCCAAAAGAATCATAAGTACCGAAAAGGGGTTGCCACAAAAATCCCCCATCACGAGAAACCTTGAATGACAGGTCAGTATAATCATTACAAGACTTAGGGAGGCAAACACCAACTTCCTTGAAAAGCTTTTGGACAATAAAGAATAAATGATGCAAATTTTGAAAATTTTGACAAGACTGAGTCCACCGAAACCATTTTGGAAGGGTGACGTAGTCCTAGAAAGATTGCAGACATGGAAACAATACTTGAACACAGGAATTGCAAGCCGCCAGCCAGGCTTTGTGATTTTGAAAAATGTTCCAACATGATCCTATTAACTTGTCGCACAGTATCATTAGGATCCATTAGCAAAAGGATTAAATCCTCTGCCATTCTTGGTTCCCATGTCCACTGCTTTTGAAGTTCACCTTGCTCTAGCTGGAGAGTAAATTCTATTGCACACCTTTTGAGTATCCTCATCAGAATGGCCCATGATGAAGATACTTGTACTGAATTTCTGGACAACTTTCCATTTCCACTATCATCACGACCTTTTGGAATTTCCCATTCAAATGAAGATGAGATGCTTCTAGCATATGATAATATGCAATCTTTTACTGAAAGTGCCATATCATTACTGTTTCCAGCTTCCATGATAGAGAAATGAGGTAAAACCCGAAAGAGAAAGGGTGTTATACAATGAAATGTGTAGAGAAGAGGGATAATGAATAATAATAAAAAAAATGGGGGGAATGGAGGCAACAAATATAAAATTTTAGCGAACACATAATACAACAGTTGTTGTACCTGATAAAAATCAACTAATATGAAGGGAAAGAAAAACACATCTCACAAGATATAAACTTCCAACAGTAAAATAAAAAAAAATGACTTACACTCTAATCAGAACATGTGGCAACCTCATTTTGAGTCACTAGATGTTTAAATTACAGGGTTGGTACCCTGTGTAATGAGTGGAAATGATTCCAGCTCAAACATTTTTCACACAGCATGCCAAACTGATATTACAGATGGATGATCAAGATATTGTTGTGGAAACAGTACACACTAGGTGATTCTAGAGATGAAGGAGGGTGTGCGATGGTGGTAGTGGAGGTAAACAAAAAAAATGATGATGTTGTGTACATGCCACAGTGGAGTGGTGACGTGGTAAAGGAAAAGATGGCTACTACTGTGAATGGAGATGCAACAATTTGAGGTGGTGGAAACCACAACCAAGCAATGTTTAAAAGTCATAAACCCTTCACCCATAAATGGAGAGAGATAATCCTAATTCATACTAGAATCTGATGATATTCCTGTCAAATAGATGGCACTCGATGGTGCCTTGGGATTTTGTATGGGAAGTCAGACTTAATCTCAGAAAATGCAGAGGATATAACCCTCATTAGGGGTTCATTTTTTCATCAAATGCTGCAATTTTGACATTGTACGCATGGCATTTCATCATTCTCACAAACAAACAATGTTGTGAATGTCTTGAATCTGAACAGGTGAATGATAGCTTGACATCATCTACAGCATGATCTGATTAACAAGATCACTAGAGAAACCTATCCCTGAAACGATAAACCAAGGAATTTCACTAGGTATCTACAACACGTTTCTGCACTTTCTTAACAATTGAATTTAAGAATGGCCCCTGGAAAGTTGATTGGCCAAAATGACTCAGCTGCCTTGAATGGCTTAAGAGACAACACCGAAGCATCTTCCACATCTGAGTATGAATGCATCAACTTTATTTTCAATTTTGGCAAGAAGATGCCTTATGATACTTCCCGATGTTTCTTTATTTTTTAGGCAAATCTAAAGGAAACATGTCATGGCATTCCAAAATGCAGAAACATTGAGGTTTCATATAAAGCCAACATTATTTTGCAGGATGCAAATGTAATCATTGAGATGCAGAGTATAGGCTGAATGTAAAAAAAAGAAAAAGAAAATGGCAGTAAGTATGGATTGAATCCAATATTAAGAACAATAAATTAAAATATAAGATTAATGTGATTACCTGTGCTGAAATTGGTATGATTTTGATGTTCACATCAAGACATGAATCAGACAAACACTAGAGAAGTCAAAAGTGGTAAACAGGAAAAGCTGATGGCTACCAAGAAGTGCCTAAAATGCAGACTGGAAACCAAAACCCATGAGAGAATAAGAAATAAATGAAAGGAAAAAAAAGTAAAGGGAATGATACTGATAATGGAAATATTGTTTCGGAGGAAGCAAATTGCCAGAATGAATTGGCAAACTCCAGATTGGCATTTACCAAAATGCTATCTCAGATAATGTCTATTGCTGATGCGAGTTCATTCTTTCCCAATTGCAAATCGCCAAGGCAAAACAACACGCAAGAGAATCAGAATACACTATTTAAAAAAAAAATGAAAAGAAAGAAAGAAAAGAAAAAAAAAAAAAAGGAACCAAAAAGATTAACTAAGATTGGAAGATTGAATCTGAAATAATATGAACCAGAGTCTACTCTTACCCAAATCATAGAGATCTAATAAAAATCGCGGAATTGAAAAATGAGTGTTGGAATGGACGAATCCCGTTGCTATTGCATGGGATGGTTTGAGATTGCTATTAAGCAATCCAATATCACCCGTAGTGCGTTAATGAGAATAACTAAAAAAAATGTAAAAGGAGGAAAGAAATGGAGAAAAACCAGAGAAACGAGATAAAGGAGAGAGAAAGGGATGACCACTAACCGTGAATCAAACGTGGTATTGCTGGTTCCGGAACTGCTGCACTTCCTTTGGTTGATTGAAGAAGCAGTGGGATGAGATTCGGAAGATATGTTAACGATCGATCGTGAAATGTCCCAGAAGAAGAGTGGATGATCTCAGAGAAAGATGGATGCCAGAGGAAAGTGGATGCAATGGGTGCAACTTAAAGAAGATGGATGCCTGACCCCTTCTCGATGCTCTCTTTTATAAGCATCCGATGGATCGAGAAGGTAGTTTAGGGATGAACGGGTGAAGAGGGATCAGGAGGATCGAAGGGTAGAAGACCCATTGCCTTCATCGCCTTATCTCCTGTGGTGTTTCCCGCAACAGATGGCCGTTAAGATTTTTCAAGGGAGGCCCAACCTTTTTCAAAGAATTTTTTTAAATAACGGTTTTTCTTTCTTAAAAATTCTTTTTAAACGTGACTTTAGCTAAAGAAAGGTTTTTTAAAGAAAAACAGGAGTTTTCTATCATCATTTTTTTTTTTTTTTGACATAAAAACTCAGAAAGCTAAATGACTTTAATTTAATTTTGCAAAAGTCTGGAAATATTTATAAAAGGAAAGATTTTCTAAGAGTTTTTAAAGCTATTCTTTGAAAAATCCTTAAAAAAAAAAGGGTTTTGATTCGAAACTTGAGGAAATATTCGAGTTTTTGAATCTCGAATCAAGAAATATAAAGCTGTGAATCCAGATGGATGATGGACGGACTGTCCGAGCCATTCAAAAACTATTTTTGGTATTTTGTAATTTTGGTTTTAAAAGATTGGATAACGAGGCTCAGATTTGGATTTAAAACACTGGGTTCGGACCCGAAATCAATTTTGAACGGATCAATATGGTTTTTATTCCAGAAAATCTGAAGAATGACTGAAATTTAGCTTTAAAATTGCTTTGATTTTCTCAGAAGATGGAGTCAGGGGCAAAAGGGTCATTTTGCAAATTTTTAAAAAATTTGGGGTGTTCACAAAGTTTCTCCCTTTTTTGGGTTGGATTTGAGAAAATGTTTTGGGAACTCTGAAATTTTACTGGCTGCTGTAGGAAATACTTTGACTGGTTCCATTGATACTTTTAGCTTATCAAAAGCTGAAATTATGTCCACCTTCTTGGTGGCTGGTGCTGCTTGACGTAGCACTGAAACCTGGTGCTGAACTCGGAGATCTTGTGCAGAACACGACTTGATGTGTTCGTGAGGCAGGAATGACTGTGTAGATACTACTGCCGTGGTGTGTGAAGGAAAGGGCTGCTTTAGAATATCCATTTTCTCTTCTTCATCTCCTTCCACTAAAAGATTTTTATCAATAAGATCTTGCACAATGTTTTTGAGAACAAAGCAGTTCTCATTGTTGTGTCCCACTGTCCTGTGGAACTTGCAAAACTGATATTTCCATTTTCCCATGGGCACAGGGGAATCGGCCAGTCTAGGCAACTTGACCATCTCTTTCGACAACATGTACTCGAGTACATCTTCGAGTGATTGGTCTAAAGGAGTAAATTTTCTATCGTAACTCCATCCTTCATGTTTAGTCTTTTCGCGCAGTTTCGGCCCTTGATCCTGCTGAGGAGGCTTGCTGTATTGAGGGGCAGGCTTTCATTTCTGATCTTTGTTGTTTGAACTGCCTGTGCCATAGCAGTAATCTTTCTTCTGCCATTTGTACTGATTTCGGCTATTGTTGTTGTTATTGTTGGCAGAATAGGTGAAGTGAGCTTTTTTCTTCTGCTCACCTTGAGGGTTGTTTTTGGAAAAAGTGAAGACTTCATATACTCCATTTTCCACACTCAGCTCAAGCCATTCGGCTCGTTCAATCAACTCAATAAAGGTACGGGATGGTGCAGTAGAGATCAATCCTCTTAATGGTTGTGAGAAATTATTAAGGATTAAGGATAGGGCGTGCCTCTCTGAAATAGGATCTCTCATTTTGTTGCAGGCTGACCTCCATCTGTGAATAAAGTCCCGCGCCTTTTCATTCTCATTCTGCCTTAAATTGCAGAGATGACTCAATATAGGAAGCGCCTCTGTGTTGAACAAGAAGCATTCAATGAATAGGTTTACTACTTTATCGAACTCCTTGAGCTCTGTTGGATTGATATGCTCAGCATACCACTTAGCTGCAACTCCTTCCAAGCTGCAGAAGAAACACAGAAATAGTGCTCGGTTGTCCCTCTTGAACCTCGAGCACTCAGTAAAGAAAGTGATGAGATGAGCTTTTAGGTCACCAGAATCATCGAACTTGATGAATTTATGGGGAAGATTCTCCAGATCATCATTCCCTTCTAAGCCGTCATAGAAGTCTTCGCTGGTGAAGACTTTCCTGCCCTTGTCGCGGGCTTGCAGATCCTTGACAACTCTAGCCATTTCTCTGAATTGTGCATGCAGGGGCTTTTCTGCATCCTGACTCTTTGATTTGCGGCCTTTTCTTTGTTCTTGTCCCCGCTTCTGAAATACCGGAGGCACTTCATATTCTTCATCAGTATCTTCAATTGAGTCTGTTCCGTCTGAGATCTCTTCCGACTGAACTTGCTTTTTGGAAGCCTTCCTATCCCTGTGACTATGGAACTTCTCTCTGAATGAATTTCTTTCTGAGTTGGTCCCGGGCTGTTCATTCATCATCTTATTCATCATTTTCCGAAACATGGCATACATTTGAGGGTCTATGTCATCATTCTCTTGTTGCTGCTCTTGACTCCTCTCGGATCGGGGGGAGCCCATCTCTTCTTCTGAGGCCGACGAGTACTGAGATGCTATTATTCTTTTGCCTGATCTTGTCTGAACCATCAAATGTTATGGATGCTCTCTGCAGGGCAAAGACCTGATTAGATTCTGTAGGAATTGGTTTTTGGAAGAAATATTTGCTGAAAATATGGTAGACAATTTGAAAAAGATATCCCATTACTAGGGACTGAGTCGTCACGAGAATCACGACAATTGTGTTGTCATTCTTTTTGCAAGAGAGATAAACAACTAAAATGTGCCTTGTTACCTAGGTGAGGTCGTCAAACTATAATAGAGAGAGAAAAATTTATTGGAATGAGAAAATTGAATTTTTATTGATCTTGACGAAGAGGTGGAGGACAAACAATTTGCCACCATTCACGATAGTCGGCAGACATTCTAGGACCAGGAAAGATTTTAAGAGAAACAAAAGAATCCCAGCTATAGCGGGCAGAATGATATGCCCCGGACCATTGTGCGGTGGTGAGATCGAATTCTGCCATAGCCCCCGATAGTAATCTAGCTTCAATGTACTGCTGTCTCTGGGAGAACTGTCGAACACACCGCTCCGATTGGTAGTAAGTACAGAAGAATGGTCCCAATAATTTGAACCGCTTGCCATAAGCGTATGTATATCTGGGAGGAGACAATTGTTGATCAAAGTAATCCCAGACTACATCATCTTCTTGAATGCTGTTGATCATGGACCGGTACTGTGCCACTGGAAGGACTTCTTGTCCATTGTATCTAAAAGAGTTGGCTCGGGCTGGAATGTGCTGGAAGAACCAGGATTGAAGCGCGTAGATGCAACCTTCGACGAGAATGGACTCTCCAAGTGAGAAGCGGGTCAGACCTCGATACAGGAAAGCAAGCGCTGCCATGGCTATGGAGAGACGGTTGGTTTGTCGACTTCCCCATCTTCTCATAAGTTGAATTATTCTGATGTCCATATAGTTTTGTCCATCTGGGAAGAGGGCTAATCCTACAGTGCACAAAACCATTGCATTATGGATCCTTTCTTTAGCTGTTCTTGATAGCGAGCTAACTTCGATGAAGGTTCTATATTGGCGGTACAATTCGAGCAGGTTGACATATTCACTTCCGTCCAACTAGATCAGGGGCTAGGATCAGCGGCCTGTCATACAAGCTAAGGAGTCTCGGGGATCCAAACCCTTAACATTGATAAGTAATTGATGTTCTAATGGATCTCTTGGTTGACCGGCTGGTTCTGGTAATCCCATGATTTCTGAAAATTCATCCATTAGCACGGTCATCACCCCCCATGGGAACCAAAAGGTACAGGTTCGTGGATTCCATCGTTCTGCCATTGCATGGATCAAGTTGCCATTGATGGTCTACTTTTCAACTGCTGATGCCAATTCTAATCCGCACTCACTTAAATGGTCCGGGAACATTTGGGAAAAGCTTTTGAGCCAAGAATAGTACCACCGGGGAATGAAAGTTCTGGTGCTAAGGGCTCGATGTTCAGGACGACCTTGTCGCACCTCGTAGAAGATGTGACCTTCAGGAAAGATAGGATCGACTTGACTGGATGCCATCGAACTGAAAATAGAGAAAGACTTAGAATGAGACTTAGGAAAATGTGAGAAATTTTGAAAAATTTTGCAGGCAGGATATAAAATGCAGCTGGAAATTCGAGATCCACTAGAAAGGTAGAATGGAAAACCACATGGAGTTTTAAAAGAAATGGGTTATTTGAGAAAATCATCCAGGGTTTGAGAAAATAAAGGAAAAGGTAAAAATATGGATATTTGAAAATAGTTTTGGTGAAAGTATGAAAGAAATAAAGGTAGCATACAAACAATCACATCCTGCACAAACATTTATGCACATTCAGCACACCCTAAAAGGCTGACTCTAGATGCATCATTTTGAAAAACAGTTGTAGGATCCTAACTCTAGGCTCAGATCATCTTTGTCCCATCCAGTTATGCCGATATACCAAAATCGAAATCCGAGGTACGTGACATATAATCTCAACTCCAGTTCTAAGGTAAGGTTTTCCAACATCCTTGAGCGCCTACCGATATACTTCGAACTGTGGCCCGCGGTACGTGGTAGGGGGGTGTTAACCCAAATAATTGGCCCAGTTATGAGGCTCTGTCCCGAACTAGGGTTCTGGAAGAGAGCCCAGCAACGTGAAGACCGGGTAATGATAGGTAATGGAGGTTTTGAAAAAATGATAACATGCAAGAAATAGATGGCTCTAAAACCTAGAGAGATAGATTTTGAAAACTTTGAAGAAGCATACATTGTTTGCATTCAGATCCTAAATTGAGGAGATTTGTGTTTAGACCTAAGTCTATGTGAGCATGAAAATATCTCCTCAATCTGGTCCTACCAAACCATGCCTAAGCTATATGCAGTCAATGTCAGCTAGGTCAGAATCTAGGCTCCTAGGTTCACATGATATCATAAAGTAAAGAGCTGACATTTTTAGAACACAGTTTTGATAATCGAACTAAGTCAAGCACAACTTTGACCAGACAAGGACAGGTCCCATCACGGTCGCCAAACCTGTTATCGTCGCAAAATTTTTCCCATCTTCCCTTCCTTGCGGAAGAGAGAGGAAAATGCTTTCGCGATTCAAACTTGACCGGATTTTGGAAATTGTTTTGAAATACTCACCTCCGTTTTGAAAATTGCGGGAAAATCCATGGGATGGGGCTCGACCTGTCGGTACGAGGTTCGACCGTTCCTGCCGCCTTTAACAGGGGTAATCGAACCAAGGACCAAAAATTGTGCTTGACATAGTTAAATCATCGAAATTGTGTTCTATCCTAAATGCACAGAGAATTCAGGCATGTGCTATGAGGTTTTGTAAAATGCAAGTTGGAAAATATGATGTATGCTTAGAAAACATTTGACGTTGAAAAGCATTTCTCAGGAAAAAGATGAAAATCAATTTCTTAAGGAACTCAGACGAAGAAGTTTTTAAATCTCGAGAAAGTTTATAAAGATTTGGAAAATCTTGAAGAAATGAGAATCTCGAGAAAATGGTAAGAATTCTTGAGAAAAGATGAACACTTGAAAAGGAAAACACTTGTCAAGAAAACTCAGACTTTGAGAATTTTCTTAGGAAAATGATGGAAAAATTATAGAAAAACTCATTGGAGAAGGAAATTCAAAACTTAGGAAGTTGAAATCCTGAGAATATTGTCTTTGAAGTATCTGAACATCAACTTTGATTCTTGAGAAAGATGAGAAATTCCTTTTGAAAGCATCTTAAGAAAATAATATTTTCAGGAAAAATCACCGGAAAACTTTAACTTGGGAAATCCAACTTCGAAAATCTTCATAGTTTCTTGAGGAATTGATTTCCATGAAGTGAAAATTTCTTGAGAAAATCATGAGAAAAGCAAATGATGCAGATGATTTGAATGAATGAATGCACTTTGAAAAGATTTCTGAAAAAATTGTTGGAAAAATGTGTATTAAGCCAAAGTAAAGCCTTCACATATTCTGACTGTGGCCATGAATATGTTCAGAGTTTATTTGAGTTAATTCACAATATTCTGAAAACATTGGAAATATGATGTGGATTTTTAAGATAGCCTAAGGTTGTAGGCTCAGTGTGACTAGTAGAAAGATGATGGATCTGGGTCTCGTCCATATTCCGACTAGGGCCGTAAATATGGACTCCACCGAGTTCATAAACTCTCTAAGAGTTGGTGCACGTGCCATTCATGTTCATCCATGGTGAATTTTGAAAATTGAGATATATGCATCATAGAATCAGGATATTACTGAAATCAAACTATATGAGATGCAGCCTAATCTAAGCAGTAAAAGTAAATATTATTCCAAGTTTGATTGTTACATCACTGACATAAAGCAAAAAAAATAATATGTATATACAGAGTTAAAAGAATCAGCTTCCTCCAAATTTCCCTGCAAAATGAGAATTAGTACAAGATAACCAAGAAAATGGGTATATATATATAATATATACAACAAAGATATATATATATATCAAAATGCTAAAATTGGTGCTAAATGACATGTAACAATGGAGGTGTATTTATATGAGAAAATAGATACATGAATGCTCATATATGGAAACAAATGCACATGAAGGGATCTATTTATATATATAAGTGTATATATATACATACATGTATACGTATATATATATATATATATATATATGTAAATAGATATATATATATAGATATATATATACATATAATGAGAAAATGCACATAATAGTTGAAATTTCATATATAATGGGTAAAATCAGAAAATACAGGTATATATAGTTTCTATAAGTGATTTTACAAAGCTGTAATTATAACATATTTTGCTGTAGAATTGGGTATGGAGCTTCCCTATATATCCATAACAGAACATGCAAAAGATGGTCCGAAAATCATGAATGAGTATTAAAATATCTACCCATGAACATGGCTCATTATCAAGATTGGGTACCTGCAGCAGAAGAGAGGGGTAAATACATAACAATTGAGTTGCCATGGAAGATGCAGGTGGAAGGAATGAAGGTATTTAAATCCTAGATGAAGCTACAGAGATTTGATTTAACAGTATACTAATACATCCAAGATAAAGCCACCCTAAAAGAAAAATAAGTATATGCTTTGATAGGCTACAGGTGCAGTATTAACCGAGGAAAATGATAACATGATGGGGAATAAGACCGCTGCCAATGCGAGGGTTAATGTATAGTATATCATGTTGAAAACCACATCTGTTGTAGGACTTGTAACTGCTAAGGGATGCTTCTCAAATAGACTGTCAGCCATAGATTAGCATTGACAACTTGGCTGCATCATACATGATAGGACATATCCCAGTTAACACAATAAAATGAAGGCTAATGGACAATAAAGGGTTGCTGCAACTGCAAGATGCTGAACATGAGTTCAAGAGAGGGGAACCAGCCATGTTGGCATGCGCAGGAATTAAAACAGATGATGTGTGTGCACTAAGTGGCCCATCATAATGCAACGCAAACTCCATATAGTCTGAACCTACAGGTTTAACTAGATCTCATCGTATACAACAGAAATACACTGACTATGTAAATGAGTTTTGATGAAAATTTTAACAAAACACATGATCCGGCTGCAAATAAACCTGCAGTTCACAAGAAAAAAAAATAGATATATCAGGATAAAAGGAGCCCTAATCAAATGCAGCAACTTGAGGATAGACTATGCGTTAAGTGCAGAGTAAGTTAGCACCAAGCTATGTCTGCCAGGCACAAAATGAATTCCCAATCTGCCATTTGATTTACACAGCCAACAAAATTCATTCACCGTTGGAGTTCATTCATCTTAACAGAGCCACATGAGAAGCTATCTTCAGCCACCAACACGCCAACTTATAGCAGAACACATTTTGGCAAAAGATAATGGATTGGATACATATTGCTATCTAATGGCTATCTTGAATTGGCCAAAACAAAGAAAAAAAAAAACTACACAGTAACCGACACATATGAATCAGACGATATATATGTCCCACCGAGTTTAACTGCAATCCCACATGAATAAAATGACCATTCAATGGTTTCATCTAGACGTTGATAATATCAGCAATCCTGTGCTAATGGTCAATGAGGATGCATCGATGAATGCCTTAGTGAAACAGAGGAAAAGGGAAAAGACAGGTGGACCTCTATCATATCTTAACAGGAAACTCGGACTAATATTACAACATTGTAAATTTGTATCAAGAGGTCATGAAAACAAGGTAATCGGATCCTCAATGCTTGATTGTATATAACTGGAAAGGTATGAAACCTATGGACTCATGACCAAAAATAACAAAAACGAGGAATACATGAAACCAGAGAATAAAAAAAAAATCAGACATCGATAATGATATGATATTTGAGCTTACATTGAATCTATGTGTAGTGCCTTGGTCAATGGCACTCGTTTGATATACGATGTGTCATCACAGACAATCGATTTAACCGATGACAAACAATCGCCATTCTCAAAAAATTTTGGATATGCAGAAAACAATGAAATGCAGGAAAACTGAATAATGTTACGAAAAGAAAGAAAAGAAGAAAAAAGAAAAAATATATATATAAAGTGTAAGGAAATGGTTAAGACAGAGAGATTTCAAAGAAAAGCTTGGGATAAATGGGGTATCGCGTATGAACAGAAAATCCTACCAGATTTTGTCCAGGACACAAAACTACAACTGAACTTTAAGTGAAATCATCACTTTCTGTAAAACTAAACTTCAAATGCTTGGATGGGATCAATGACCTCAAATGGGGAAGGCATGGATAGGGTTCTGAAAACTCTTGAGAAAAAAAAAAACAGTAAACATAGTTTAAAAGGGTTTATAATTTTGAAAACAAACCAGCCAGAACACCTTTTTGAAGGGTCGATGGGAGCCATTGAGAGGCAACCTCGACCCTCTATACATGAACACCCTTGGATGTAAATCCCATCAACTAGTATAATGGGTTTTCAATGCAAATGGAGCAATAATGAGGCTTTACTTACAGAAACCATCAGTATAGGATGACTTCTCACCTGTTTATTCAAACTGGATGCACCCGGATGTCGATCCTTGGAAGCACCTAGCTTGCATACGAGAAGGTGGATATTCAAGGTAGATGGCGTATTTCCTTAACTCCTCTTAGGTCCGATCGGTCTACCTGGAGGATTTGATCAAAGGAGGATGCTCACAAGGCTCGTGAAAGGGGCGGAAACTAAAGAAAATTCGTGAGGGAAGGAGAGAGATAGCTTAAAAAAATTGAACCTCCCTTCTTTGTTGGCCCTTCTCCCTTCTTAATAGCCATCCATCTCGTTTTTCCCCTCCAAATATGCCCCTTTTGCTAATCTTTGAAAACTGATTTTTGAAATTTTTTGAAAATGTCGCCATTTGGGAGGGGGGCGGCTCTTAGCCATTTGAGCAAAAATTTTTTTTTGGTTTATTTTACCTAATGTTTAGGTAAAGTAAACAATCTTTTTAGGAAGATTCGGCTGTGGAACCTTTTAGGGCTGTTTAAGAAAACGAGTGAAGGAAAATAAAGAAATAAAAAAAATGATAAAAAAAAATAAAAAAATGGGTATTTCAGGGTGATGCCACCTCATCCTGATTTGAAACTCTTTTGAGAATAAAATCTTTAGTGAGGCACCACCTATGCGTGGGCCCACTATTTTTTTTTGTTTAAAATTAAAAAATAAAAAAAAAAGTTTCATAAATCGGTGCCACTTCCGAATGGGCACTGTTTTGAAAATGAGAGAAAATTTTGAGAATTTGAGTGTGACACCACCTCAGGGTGGGTCTCACGTCACTTATTTGAAATAAAAGCCAAGTGAGATTTTTGGAATTTTCATAGTAGTAGGCTAGTTTTGGAAAACATGAAGCAAAACTTGGCTAGATTTCAAACTTCGAAAAAAATGGTTCTTCAGGGCAAAATTTTAAAAGATGTAGGGAAATTCAGGGCCTTTTTGTAAAAGTTTGAAATAAGGTCTCATGAATTTTGAAGTTGTGTTCCCCTCTTTCCAACTGGCAAAATTTTGAAATATCAAAACCATCCAAATTGTTTTCTTGAGAAAACTTTTCGTAATTCAGGGTCCTGGGGGTAAAATGGGAAGAATTGATAATTTTGAAAACCCAGGATTTTAAAATCAATTTTGAAATTTTTAGAAATTAAATATGGATTGACGATTTTGAAAATCAGGAGTTCTGGATCTCAAAATGACATGTTGTACAGTGAAATGATATGAAATGTTCATGCAATGCTACGCAAAAACATGTTTCAAGAAATGCTACTCTGAGCCAGGACTTGGAAATTCTAGTTTTTTGTCCAGAATAGAATTTTGAAGATTTGTAGTTTGAAGATGTCTCTGAACCTAAATATAGAAATTTTGAGGCTCAAGAATGAAATTCAGGACTTTCTGCAAGGTTCAATCTCAGACAATGACCATTTTGCCCTTCATTGATTCTGGAGAGCTGAAATGTGCTGATTGATGGAGATGTCAGGGAGGTGAGTGAAAACTTGGGGTGTTTACACAATAATGAAGCAAACTTTGAAAGCAACGAGATACCGTTAATGAGATGCTGGAGAACAAAACAACTTAGAAGAAGAGATAAAAAAAAATGACGGTGAAATGATAGTTAAAGGGGGACAAAGCATATTGCTTTGAAGAAATTCAAGACACAAAACCGATAAAGTGATTATGACCTTCGGGAAACAAGAAATTAGGAGATCCATTGAGGCCCCCCTTTTTTTTAGGATGAACCTAATCTGTTATTGAATCAGATCAGACATCCTTTTTGAGAGCCATATCCAGATGCAAAATGACAATGATTTTAAGTTGAAATGGCAATCGATCGCAACACAGAGCATAGGCAGGGAAATATAAAACGAACTGTAATGAATATCAAACTTAAGCAATGTCCAACAATAGTAGCATAAAAAATCAAAACGTCACGGCCAACAAGGACAATGAATCGGACATCGAGACAAAGATCTCATAGGAGATCTGAAATTCAACAGAAAATCAAGACGAAAGCGGATTTTAGCAGCAAGAATTGGGATGGGGTTCGGATGAACCCGGTCGGATTATTGAATCTGACATCATGAGCCCAAAATCGCAGCAAAAAAATAAAAATAATAATAATAATAAAAAAATAAAACAAAATAAAAGGAGATGTGGGAACATGGTTATTACGTTGCTGTTGCACGAGAGAAGGGATTGATAATGCTATATGCAGCCCAATCCACAGCTCGATGGTGCATCAAATGGGAGAAAATGAAATAGAAAAAGGAGCTAAACAGGAAGCTCAGGAAAACAGCAGACAGGGAGGGGAATAGATTGCCTACCTGATTACTGCAGGGAATGGTTGATCTCCTCCGGATGGCTTGCAACTTCGAAGCACTAACAGGGGTTGTGAAGGAGTAAAGCTCGGCGTTCCTTCAGCGAAAACAGAGAAGAAGCTTGCTGATTCCACTTGCTTGCAAGGATTTTGGGAGAGAGAAGCAGTGAAAGCGTGATTCGGGTAACTCGTGGATGGATACAAGAGGGGTTTGGGGTCGAAGGTATACGTAATGGGTAGGCAGATCGTTTATGTTGCTGGATGATGTTCTTAAGGGAGGTTGCTCCTCTTTTCCTCTTCCTCCCCCCTCGCTCCCTTCCCCTTACGCCCCTTTTATAGAGAGGGGAGGAAGGGTTTGGAAGGAAAATCGTTGGGGATCGATGGTTGGATGAGGAGAATATGGAGGTTGTTGGTGATCGAGGGTGGATGAAGACGAGGAGTCTTGATCAATGGTGGGTGGAGAAGAGAACTCTCCAGAAGGGGGAGGATCGGGCGTGCGAGAGAGAGCGGGAGAGGAAGGATGGGGGTTCCATTGGAGATGAAGGGTGGATGAAGGCCAAGGTCGTTGGTGATCAAGGATGGAGATGAAGGATGAAGGTGGATAGCCGATAGAGGCTTCCAGAGCGAGGGCCTGCGAGAGGGAGTGGGAGAAAATGAGACAGAGAGCGAGACATAGAGAGAAAATGAGATAGAAAGAAAGAGCGAGACAGCTAGAGAGACCGTTGTGAGTTTTCCCAATTTTCAAAAACAGGGTTCTTCTTAAAAAAGACTTTTAAAAAAAAAGGTTTTTACTAAAACAAGCTAAAAAGGGTCTCTCAACCAGTCTTTTTTTTGTTCATTTTCTCTATATTTCTATTTTTTTGGTGTTTTTGAAATAAAAATTCTAAAATCTAGGGGAAAATAAGGGATTTTAAAACTATTTTTGTAATTTTTGAGAAATATTTACAAAAGAGGGGTTTTCTGAGAATTCAATTTTTTTTGAATTTTGGAAATTCCTTTAGAAAACGGGCTCGGATCTAAGGTTTTGAGAAAGTATTTGTGTTTTGGATCTCGAATCGAGGAATATAGCGCAATGGATCCAAACGGGTACCAGATGGACTGTCTGAGCTTTTCAAAAATTATGTTTGGTATTTTTGGAAATTTAATTTGAAAATTGGATAATGAGGCTGAGATTGGGATTTTGGCATTGGGTTCGGGTCCGAAATTGAGTCAGATATGTAAAATGAATTTGATTCCAGTAAATCCAAAAAATAAAGTGGATTTTTGTTTTAAAATGACTCAATTTACTTAGAAAATGAGGGTCAGGTGAAAAAAGGAAATATTTATAAAATTTTGAAAAATTTGGGGTGTTCACAGATGCTCCTCTTTGCTACTAAGCCGGTTGAAAGCTGAGCTTAGTGGCAAAGAAAACACTCCAAAATTTGAAAAATGCCCAAGTCAGCAGATCTGAACCGGGTGTGGAAGAATTTATTTGGAAAGATATGATTTTCTCAGGCTTAACACCTTATCCTGAATGGTTCTTGGGGGACGAAATCCTCAAAAATGATATGAATGAATAATAGAAATGAGGAAATCGTGATGGGACTTTGGGTGAAAGTCCCAAAATGGTGGAAAATCAGAATTTTGATCAAGTCTTATGGGTGAGACAAGATCAACTTTTTGGAATGAGTCAGGTTTAACCCTTAACCTGGATGGGACGAAGATATATCCAAATGAATTTCAGGTTTTACCCTAACCTGAATGAGAAAAGAATATATGCAGACCTTGATGAGATATTTTTGAGAAAAATGCCTCGGGAGATGAAGCTCGGGAATGATCCTTTCTTGGATGGATGGATGAATGAAACATGGATTCCTTTGTGGGGAAAAAACATGATGGGACTGGGAGGATTGCCTCGTCAAAACGAGGCTCATGTTTAACCCAAACCTGAACGGAAGATACCTCATGGAGCGAAGTTCAGGCTTAACCCTTAACCTGAAAGGGACGATATCTCGAGGAATGAGGTTCAGGCTTAACCCTTAAGCTGAAAGGGACGACCATACAGAATCCTTGAACAAAGAAACTGTGATGGGACAGAAAGAAACACATCGTCAGAACGAGATTTAGGTTTAACCCTTGACCTGAGTGGGGGACCGTATGGAATCCTCAAATGAAGAAACTGTGGTGGGACTAGAAAGGATATCTAGCTGAAATGAGATTCAGTTTTAACCCTAACCTGAACGGACAATACCTTGTGGAGTGAGGTTCAGGCTTAACCCTTAACCTGAAAGGGGCGACCATACGGAATCCTCATATGAAGAAACCATGATGGGACCTTCGGAGTTTGGATGAACAAATTCAGAAGGGGTTTGCGAGAAGAGAAAAATGGGGTTCCCAAAAGCTTGGAAAAGGGATGAGCTTGGGCGCCTCATTGCTGAGACTAAATCAACTTTTGAAAAATAGACGACCTCTCGCAGAAGGTTTGGGTGATACCTCGAGGAGCGAGGTAACAGGTTTAATCCTTATCCTGAATAGATACAGAATCCTTGAAGAGCGAGGAAACTATGATGGGACTTCTAGACTTTGCACAACAAGTCCAAGTGGGGTTTGCAAAAGGATGAAAATGGGGGTCCCTAAAGCTTGAAAAGGGGTTGACATGGGGCGCCTATTTGCTGAGACTGAAATAGCTTTTGACAATGACAGACCTTTTGCAGAAAGTTTAGGTTTAACCCTTATCCTGAGCGGGAACTGTCTATGGTGGGACAGTGGGGAACATAGGGAAGTGTGCAGATCTGAGAGACTCAGATCAAACAGAAGGGAAGGACTTTTCAGTCCTAACGAGGGATGATGTCAGGATAGATCAAAACAAACATCAAGTTCTTGCTTCATGTTGGGATAATGAGAAAATATTGCCAATAAGATGCCAAAAATTGTAGTTGATTCAGAATGATTGAATTGTGCATATATGTGTGAGAATATCACCTCTTTCTACCTAGAGTATTAACTCCAATTGAGCTAACTCCGTAGAATCAAGAATCAAATTCAAATTTGTTGTTGTTGAGTTTCTTCAAGGAAGACATCAATTTCCTTGATATGAAAAGAGAGGAAATATTCTTAGCTTCATAAAAGCAATTGGGTGAAAAGATACTGATAAAAGAATTTCACATAGATAAAGATGATTCCTGACAGTTTTGGGCAGTTTGATATCCTGGGGCTTTTTCCATGATGATCTTTTTGGACTCTTTTGAGTCATGGAGCTTTCTTTGGTTTTGGCGAGACGCTTATTACATCATCCTTCATTTTGGAGATGTCTTGACTTTTCTCTTTTTTCGAGGAAGGGTACATCACAAACTCCTTCATCTTGGAGATGCTCTGATCCTTCTTTTTCTCATGCATTAATACAGATGATATTGGCTCACTCGTCAAAAATCTCTAGATGATAACAGAAATCAAATATCTTTTAGGGTTTATCAGGAGGTTCATCGCAGTCGCCTTCATCTTGACGGTGATCTGAACGTTCCCTGAAAGGATCGATCACAAACTCCTTCATCTCGGAGATGATCCAAATCTTCTTTGGCTCCGGGGGTCTAGCTCGCATATTCGTCTTCATCTTGACGACAATTGAGAGATCCCTTTTGCGGATATTTGATTGCAGCTTAGATGACTGAGGAGATATGAATTGGGTAGATTCTTTTATCGCCCAGGATATTTCCACTACCTTACTTCTAGAAGAATGATCTTTAAGAATGTGCCATAGCTATGATCAATATCAGTTCACTTATGGCTTTTCAACATCATTGAATTTTCCTTTGCCGGTCATATCGAAAGATTTTTTTTCTTCATCCTCTTGGTTGACTAACAGAAAAGCTTGAATTTTCTTCTTTCTTCGCAAAAGTCTGGTCCTTTTGAAATGAATACTAAAGGTAGTTCAAGGTGATTCTTTGTGTGTTAAAATTTTTGAGATCAACAATGATTTTTGATAGCAAATTGGCAAAGTATTCTAGAAATCCTTGATGAAAGTAATTGCTTGATATCGAATCGACATATCCACGACAAAATTCTCCTCTCTTTTTTCCCAAAAAGAGAGACTCAGGATTAGCCCTTACCTAAATGGGAAATAGGAAATACTCCTCTCTTCCCTAAAGAGGAGGTGTTTGTAAAATGAAACTTTTGAAGAAAAATCAAGTTTTCGTCAAAACTCCCTATCTCTAGGCTTCTCTTATGGAAAGGCGGCTGACAATAAAGTTGAAAAAGTATCACAGAGGAACGAGTCCATCACACTCTCCCTAGAAGAGGGTCCTCTGTGAAGGGGTTGGCCAAAGATGAGAAAACCGAGAGCCACAAAAAGAAACGAGCTTCCGTCGAAGCTCTCCCTGGAAAAAAAAGGTTCTTTTGTGTAAAGTTGTTTGTTGTTTTGCAAACTGTTCGCGAAGAAACGAGTCCCTTCAAACTCTCCTTAGAAAAGGGTTCTTGCGAACGAAAAGATGGTTGCATGCGAAAGGAACGAGCTCCCTCAAACTCTCGCAAAAGAGGGTCCGTTGCAAGAGAAAAATGATTGATTTTTGTCAAAATGGTAACCCGAAGGTTGAAATTGAGATTTAAAACTTGAATGTTGATGAACGGTTAGTACAAAGACTAAACTGAAGGGCTAACTAATCTGTCAGCCAGACACTAGCACGAGCGCTAGATGTACCAGTACGAACACTGGTTTTTTAAGATGCACCAGTACGAGCACTGGATTTTGAAAAATACACCAGTAAGAGCACTAGATTTTGAAAATGCAATAGTATGAGCGCTGGGTTTTCGAAAGTGCACACTAGCACTGGGTTTCGAAAATGCACCAGTACGAACACTAGGTTTTTGAAAAAAGCGCACAAGTGCGAACACTGGATTTTGAAAATGTACCAGTATGAGCACTGAGTTTTTCAAAAACACACCAGTACGAGCACTGGATTTTGGAAAAGCACCAGTATGAGCACTGAATTTTAAAAATGCACCAGTACGAGCACTGGATTTTGAAAAACACACCAGTACGAGCACTGAGTTTTCAAAAATGTACATCAGTACGAGCAGTGGGTTTTGAAAATGTACCAGTACGAGCACTGGGTTTTTCAAAATGCATGGGTACGAGCACTGGTTTTTTCAAAATGCACGGGTACGAGCACTAGGTTTTTCAATGGAGAGTAAAAAGAGACCGACTTGAGAATTGAGCGAGAATGATTATCGGTGTTTCAGGATTATCCCTTATCTTGAAGGGGAAATCCGAGCCGGAATTCAAAATTGCAAAAATGGAAGATAAAGGGGAAAACATGAGTTGGAACCCGAATCTTCAAAATGAAAGAAAGAAGAGAAAATCGAGTTTGAAAACTCGAATTTTTGAGGTAATGTGAACACCCCAAAATTTTCAAAATATTATAAATATCCCCTTTTTGCCCTTTGCACCCATTTTCTAGGTAATTGAGTCACTTTTTTTTTTATTTCTCAAATTTTGTTGAAATTAAATTCATTTTACATATCTGACTCAATTTCGGATCCGGATCCAGATAAAAATCTAAATCTGAGCTTCGCTATCCAGTTTTTAAATCAAATTCCCAAAATTTCCAAAATAACTTTTTGAAAAGCTCAAACAGTTCGTCTGGTATCCATTTGGATCCATCGAGTTGTGTTTCTCAATTCGAGGTTTGAAGCTCGAATATTTTCTCAAAACTTGGGTCCAAACCCATTTTCTGAAGAAATTTTCCCAAGATAGCCTTGAAAACCCTCTTTTGTAAATATTTCTCAAAAATACAAAAAAATTAGTTTTAAATCTTTGTTTTCTCGTAAATTTTAGGATTTTATTCCAAAAATATCAAAAAATATAGAAAATGAAGAAAAGAACAAAAAAAATATATAAATACAAAAAAAAAAAACCTCCCTTTTGAAAACGTCTTTTTGAAAATACTTTTGAAAAGGACCACCCTTTTAAAGAGGGCTTTAGCAAAATTTCTTTGGGGTTTTCTTCAGGTTGTCTCACTTTCTCTGTCTCGGTTCTCTCGTACCTCCTCTGTCTCATTTTTTGTCACCATTTCGGGTTCTCTCTCTTCATTCTCGCTGGATCCGAAAACCTTCTCCCCCTCTCGCCCGAGCCCTCCATGGCCAAGCCCCCACCATGTGCGACCTTCCTTCCTCAACCCTCCATCTACCAACAGCCTCTCCTCCCTAAGCCATCCATCGGCCGCAGGCTACCCTCCAGAAAACTCCTCCACTTCCTCACCCTCGATCTCCAACGGCCCCCCATCGCGTTCCTCATCCGCCCATCGCCTGTTCCTCTCTCGCCCGAACCCTCGATGGCCAACCCATGTGTGGCCTTCCTTCTTCAACCCTTGGATCATCCTCGCTCGCCACAGCCCGTCGATGCCCAACCGTCGCTCCCCTTTCTGATCCTTCTTCGCCCTCTATAAAAACAAGGGTATAAGGGAGAGGATGGCATCAATTATTCTCACCATCCATCGCTCTCGCATCTTATGGACACCAAGCAGTCCTCCTCTACCCCGATCTCTCCTGAGGTGATCGAAGGAAGCCAGTTCCCCAAAACACCTCCTCTGCAAGAAACCGGTAAGAGCCCCTCTCGTTTCCAATTTCCTGTCAATATCTCTTTACATTGTTTTTTTTTTTTCTTTTCTTTCCCCTTTTGTTTCAATCATCTTGTCTATCCCTCTGGTTTTTGCCCCCGTTACGCACCACCGAGTACGTTGGTTTGCTTGTAGCAATACCAACTTCTCTTGTGCAAAATTAACGGGATCTTAGTATCCCAACATATCAAATTCTGGTTTATATCATTATTTTATATTTTATTTAGATTTTGGCATTAAATGATCATGAATTTTTAGTTTGTTTTTCTCTAAAATCCAGTTTCTGTTCTTGCCTCTCCCTTATTTCAATCCGATGGCGATTTCTGTTTGATTTTAATTCCCAGCTATCTCTATTTCCATTTTGTGCCTACTTGATTCCTGTTTAGCTGGGAATTTCTATTCATTTTTTTTTTTTTGGCTTTGGAGCCTAATGGTCCCTTGTATTCGGTAAGGTGATCATCTGATTGCCGATCAACCAATTTCCAAGGAATCAAAGGTGTGGAAGCATTTCTTTTATCTAATTTTGATTGATCTCTGGCAAATCGTTCCCCCTATTAAGCTTGTCTGGATGCCGAAGTCGAATTTGAATGCCACTAACAGAGTCTCATTGAGTTTTACTCAATCTGTCAAGGATGAATGATGTGGCATTCTCGCTGACTTCACTCATTTTTTTTATTTTTTATTTCTTTTGCATTAATTTTGCCGGTATAGTCATTTGATTTTTCATTATATTCTCTTTCCTGCTGTATAACATAAGACTAACTTTGTGATATTCGATTTCAAGCTGTTTTGGTGATCTTCTTTTCACTTTATATTCAACACTGCTTCCATATTTTGACTCCTCTGAAAACCAGTTTACTTCTCACATTTTTTTTTTTAGCTTTCCAAATCTTTCAGTCTGCTCGTTAAAATCTCCAACTTCATGCGTTGGTTTCCCCTGTTCAGTATCGTTAGGTTAGTCCATAACATTGGGTTTTATTCACCAATCCACTTGGGATTAGGCTTGTGTCACCTTTTATATACACTCAGAATTTTAAAACTTAATATTTGTTTGTCGCTTTAAAGATTGGAATATATGTCTGGGTAAGCTTTCCAGAGACTAATTGCCTCAGCTGCAAAAGAAGAGAGCCTGCTACCACATCAATGGAATCATCATGTTCCAATGTTTTATTATTTGGTTTCCATAATTTGTTTGTCTGGACTTCTTCCATTCATGGAGATTTAGACCTTTGTTCATGCTATTCTAATTCAGTACTTTTTGTTTTAGCTAATAATTACAATCTCTGTATGTTTTTATTATCATTTAGTATCTATGATCCCCATCCAGCACTAGATACTTATGCATTGTGATTCACATTGATCGTATATGAAGTCTGTTTGCCATTGTTCTTGTATCCTATATGATCAATTATTTAGTGCCAGATGATCTCTTACAGGAGATCGAACAGGAGCCTGCTCTGCTGCTTGTGACCAAACTGTGTGTTGATTTTACTATATGATCTAGTTAGTTACTGTATTCTTGCCATTTCAATTAGTATGTTTCGAGAGGTTTGTACCATATGTTTCCTATAAAACAATTGTATCAGTCCCTGTAACATGATTGCCTTATCAGATATCATCTAAGTGCATTTTATTATTTTATCTTCATCTCACAAGCCTAGGCATCCTTTTTTTTTTTTTGGATTCATCCCATACCATGGACATCACATTTATCCTCGCACCTTTCATACTTTAATTGAGCACGTCCAGTTATCAGAAATAATCCAAATGCTAGTAGCTTCTCGTGGATTTCATAATGCTGTGAATTCAAAATGGGTCTGAAGAACGACCCTCATGCTTTCAAGTGTTAAGACCAGATCTAGAAGAGTTGAGTTTTATAACGTCAATGTGAGGAAGTGGTTTGATTGAATAATTTCATCATCAAGGCCTTCATGTTTCCAAGCTATCAAGAATCAGCATGAAACCATGCTCATCCAAATGTTAAATATGGATTAAACTCATGGTGTTTTCAACAAATCTGGGTCATCTGTACCATTTTTTTTTTCATATTTCAGGTTCATATTCTATAGTATGTATAGACCCCTTTTCTATATCAAATTTTGATATTCAGTAGTCCCTGTAATGTGCCTTATGATATTACATAGTTTTTCTGTAATTTTTTTTTTCTGTTTTGCCTCATTGATTTGCATCCTGCAAATGTTGTATCACTGAATTTTGTTTTCATAGCTTCCTTCAGATCCATAGTAGTAACAGAGACAGCCATAAAAAAAAAATTCTTGTAGTTCGCCAGCCCCTGATGTTCTCTGTTGTGGCAGAGGATGAAGAGAACCCCACAAAGTGGCTAAGTGCAAGTTTTATGAGAAAGAAGAGAAATGACGAATAGATCTGGAAGCCAAAGAGTATACCAAAACATGATGCTTCCTTGGGCTCATATATGATATTCTGTTGACATGCCAGTCAATTTCAGCAGGAAGATGTTGGTTGATAGGATTAGCCGGGAGGACTAGGGAGGAAGTTAATTTTTATCATTCCAGTGGATATGCTAAGTAGTCTTAAGGAAATAATCATCGAGATTGCACATGGCTACAACTACAAGGATTCCAAACTCCACCAGCATTTCATAATTACTGTGTATACAAACCACACTAGCATCCCCCAGCAGTACCTGTCATCTATAGCATTTACCCAGCTCCAGCACCTACACCCGATCTGTATTTGTCATCAGTTTAGCGCAGAAGCCAGGAAACATTTTTTTCCATTGCATACATATAGTAAACCCGTTCATTAAGGCTGCCTCCAGTTCACTGTTTGCCCACTGCTACAGTGCTATCCAGATCCACATGGGTCCGATCTATTCCCTTGCTACAGATATGCTATGGCACAGTCCCTTGTACCACCCAGGTGAATGACCCCCATCTCCCTTCACAGCACCTTTAAGGCTGCTGTAGTTTCACTTTAGCCACTCATAAAAGACCCTTCTATTTACTTCATACTTTTATTCCACAGCACTTGCCACATCTTTTGTCTTATTCCAGCCCCATCGTACCTATCACTCACTTCTACACTTTCTAGCATCTCACTCAATGAAATCCCACACTCCATTCATTTGCATTGCTATCCATTTGCACTTTCCCGTACAACTTACCATCATGCATATACCTTCATCGCATTATAATGGTATCCATTCCTGGCCACTTTCACAGCACATCAACTGTTCACTATACATCATATATATCATCTTGCATCTTAAATATGATATAACATGTCTCTTACTTCTTCTATCTTGTGCTGGCTTGGTGATCATGCTTATAATTCAGGGTTTATTAACATTTAAATATGCATGATTTTATAAAATAATGTTTCAAAAATCCAATTTTATGTTAGTTTTTGAGTAAATGTGCTAAAATGATTTAAAAATAGAAAATGCATGAAAAATAGTTTTATTTTACATTTTTTATACATATTTTAGTTTTTTTATATATTCATAGTAGTCTAGTATTAGTTTTCAATTAAAAATAAAAAAATAGAGAAAATAGTTTTTAAAATCATTTTAAATGTTTGTTTTTTTTAGAAAAGAAAAAAATTAGTAGAATAGTTTTTATTTTCCTTATAAATGAAATAAAGTTTTGTTTGTAACTTTTTGAAAAAAATTCTAATAAACCGGTTTACAAGGTTGTTGAATTTTAAAAACTAAAAAAATTAATAAGCAAACCGGCTGGAACCGGTTTGCATTGTTTTAAAACTGAAAATCTTTTTGAAACCGGTTCCAGCCGGTTTGGGGTTTTTAAAACCCAAAAGCTTGAAAAAAATCGGGCGCCTCTTCCATACGCCTGAAGCCCTTTTCCCCTCTTTCCCTCTCTTTCCCTCTTCTCTCACCATCCTCCATTAATACCGGCATCTCTTCTTCCCTACCTTCCCCTTCTCCCTCTTTCTCTGTCTACACTCCAGCCGGTAGCAATGGAGGACTCTTCAGTCCGGTGAATGGCGCACGGTGGAGGCCACCGCCAACTTCTCTTCCAATTCCTTTCTGGTTCACGGTGAGTTTTCTTCTTCCTCTTCTTTTTCATTTCTTCTTCTTCATCCGAATCTTCTTCTTCTGATCTTCTTCTTCTTCTCTCATCTTCAGATCTTCTTCTTCCAATTTCTTCTTCCTCTTCTTCAGCTTCTTTTTCATCTTCTTCTTCTTCTCCTTCAGATCTTCTTCTCCTTCCTCTTCATTTTCTTTTCTTCTCCTAATCTTCTTTTCCTAATTTTTTCTATTGTTCATTACAGTAGTCGATCGGTTGCTTAAAATCAAAATGAAAAAAAAAATGTAGATTAAATTTCGTTTAATCCTGTGTTTCAGAATTTAGTTTTTTTTTATTTTCTTCAAAATGTTTTGTTCTGCTGTATTTTGAGCATATTGATAATTGACTCCAGAAATTGGATCTAAAGTTCATCGATCCTTTGATCTAAAATTTGTTGCCGGATGTCAACACAATCTCACAGAAATGTGATCGATCGTCTGGATCGATTCTCATTCTTTTTCAAGTGATTACTGTGTTTAAAATAAATCGGGATTGATATTGATTGAAATCTGATCCCAATCAATAGTGTTATTTGAGAAGAATTCTCAATTGATGCTCAAGTTATGCTTGTGATTGAAAATTTTGGCATCGATCGGAGAACTGGATCTATTCCAGCCGTGAATAGTTAATCCTCTGCATAAACCGGATTACCTTTGATCTATGTAATGATTCACCTTTGATCAACATTGCTGCTGTGTTTGGAAGCATCTGAGCAGTGCCATGATATTGCTCAATCGTCTGATGTTTGAGCATTTGTCTGAGTTCTGGAAATTAATTGGATGAGTATCTAACTTCAGCATATCTATTTAAACTCTGACATGTATTTGAACTGCTAAAATACCTCTGTCTTTACCGTGAGGATAGATCAGCTCTTCTGCAGAAGTGTCTCCAACTATGGTCTATTATTTCAGTATAAGTGTGATTTTGTTTTTGAGAATATTATGTCACGATTTGTGTTTCAATCTGATTAATGTGAATCATAATTACAACTTAGTCCAGTGAATGTTGAGTTTTGGCAACGCATGTACATGATTTCCAGCTGAGTGGATTAATGTGAGTCACCGATTGTCAACTACTGATTTTTACTGAATTCCACTGTTGATTTGCAATGAGCTTCATTGTATGTTTTCATTAAGTGATTAAATAGAGCAAATTTGAGTTTCACTGAGAATTGTTGAGTTTTAATTGTTGATGCTTCGTTTTAAAGAGTATTAGTTCATTAGCTTGTAGTTGTTTAGTTTAATCTACCAATAGTTAGTTGTTAGTTCATTAATAGTTAGTAATCAATTTTAATTAGAAGTGTCAATTAGACTTTATAATTTTTTTAGTATAGTTTTATTCTTTTATTTTGCACTGCTCGTGTTCAATTGACTTGTGCAGGATAGCACAGGAGTGGAGCGGAAGCGATTACGTGACACGAAGTACGAAGAATAAAGCTTCTTTTTGTTTTTTAGTTTAGAATTAGGAATTTGATTGGGTTTGTAAATATTGCACTTTACGCCCTTTGCGAAGGGTATTCATTTGTTGTAATAGTTAGTTGTTTTTACCTTTTCTGAACATTTACATTTCAATAATTCGGCAATAAAGAATAGTTTAGATTTGTGTACTTGAATACGATATATTCCCGTTCCCTGAGTTCGACCCGGTCTCATCCACTAGTGAGAACCGGTTTTTATTATTTGATGTCTGGTTTTCACATGTTTTTCATTTAAAAATCTTTTCAAAATTACAACGATTTAAAAGAAGACATCACTTGGATTTTGCAAGAATTAAGTAGAAATTGCTTTTTCCTTCTTAGATTAGGAATTTGATTTCAATTTAAAATTCAATGTTGTAATAGTTAGATATCAATGAGAAAATTTACATTCCTGTACTAGATTAGAATGTATGAGCATGCATTTTCATAGAATTACTTGTTTTCATATCATTTTCCCCTTACTTCTCAAAAATTCACAAATGGTGAAACACAAATGGCACGTGCACTGTTTTTGATAAAATGTAATTGATCCTAAGTTGATGATCCATATCAATGGCCATAGTCATAGTATGGACAAAACTTAGGATTTTTAACTTTTACGAAATAACACTGGATTCACACTGGATCCGTTTTCAAAATTCATCACATTTTCCCTAAATATTTTCTTCTTTTATCAGAATTTAACTTAAAATTAACTCAAAATATAAACCAATGGCCATAGTCAAGGTATGTTGAGAGTTAATTTCATTTTAAATTCTATAAAAGCACCAAATGTATTTTATTCTTCATCTGAATTTAAATATAGATTATTATATAATACATTCAATGACCATAGTCAGGGATGTATTATATCTTCAATCTTATTTTAATTCAGTTCAAGAATAAGATATCTTTTCAAAATCTAAATTCAAATTCTTTAAATTCATTCATCATTTAGGATAGTACTGCATCATATTTTCTAAATTCCTTTTTCAAAAACTCCAAGTGATGTAAATATCTTCCTCAATCTATCTTCAATTCTTATAAAATCCAATTCATCCTTTCATTTTCAAATTCAATTTCATTTTCAATCTCAAAGTCCAATTTAACTTTGAGATTTCGAAGTCATTTTTATATTCAAATTCAAATTAGATTTCAAAGTTCAATTTGACTTTGAAATTCCAAATTCAAGCTTCAAAAATTCAAGGTCTAATTTGACTTTGAAATTCGTTTGTATATTCAATTTCTAAATTTCATTTTTCAAGTTCAATTTAAACTTGGAAGTTCTGGATTCATCTTCTGAATTTAACTCCAAATCCATTTTAGGATCCAGGATTCAACACTCATATTGGATCTCAAACTTCAGATCCAATTCCTCTTTAGGATCCAGACTCCAATTTCACTTTGGATCTTAGACTTCAGATCCAATTTCCATTTTAGGATCCAGAATCCAATTCCACTTTTGGATCTCAGACTTCAGATCCAATTTCCTTATAGGATCCAGAATCCAATTTCACCTTGGATCTCAAATTTCAGATCCAAATCCATCTTAGGATCCGGAGTCCAACTCTACATTGGATCTCATACTTCAGATCCAATTTTCTTATAGGATCCATGATCCAATTTCACTTTGGATCTTAGACTTTAGATCCAATTTCCATTTTAGGATCCAGAATCCAATGCCACTTTAGGTCTCAGATTCCAGACCCAAAATCCATTTTAGATCCAGAACCCAGTTTCACTTTGGATCTCAGACTTCAGATCCAAATCCCCTTTAGGATCCAGAATTCAATTCCATCCTGGATCTCAAAATTTTACATCCAAATTCTATTTCAAATCCCAGATCCAGTTTCATCTCGGATATTAGATCAAGATTCCATTTCAAATCTAAATTCATCTTCCATTCTCAAAAGCCAATATTATTTCTCAAGTCTAAATTCAAAATTCAAATTCCTATATTGAATTCAAAATCGACCCTCGAAAATCGATTCTAATTCAAAGTCCATTTCTGACTTTGAAACTTCATTTCCTTTTATTTCAAAACTTTGAATCATTCTTTCTCGAAGTCAAGATTTATTCTTCCAAACTTTGATTTACTTCAAAGACTTAGAATTTCTCTAATCTATCTCAAAGTTCTAAGTTAGATTCAATCATTTCTTCACTCCCTTACCAAATTCATCTCAGAATACTTGGAATTTTTCAAAACATCTTTCAAAAGAGCATACATCCTTGCATTGCACAAACATGACTCTTTGTGCATTTAGATCTTTAGGATAAATTCTTAGATAATATTTAGGCAAAGCAAAAGGCATAGATTCGATCCTTGGTTCGATTACCCCTGGTAAAGGCGCCAGGAACGGTCGAACCTCGTACCGATGAGCGAATCCCGTCTCTCCATTTTTCCCGCAAATTTTCAAAACGGAGGCGAGTTAAATTTCTAAATATTTTTCAAATCAAGGTCAAGTGAGACCGCGCAAAATAGTTCCTCTTCTCTCTTTCTTTCTTTTCTCTTCTCTCTTTCTTTTCTTTCTTTTTATTTTTTCTCCCTTCAAAAAGGAGGAAAATAGAGGTTAGAAAAGGAAAAGAGAAGGAAGAGAGAGAAAGACTACAAGAGAGGAAAAATTTTGCGATGATCACAGTTTTGGCGACCGAGATGGGACACGTCTCCGTCTGGTCGAATTATGCCTTTGCTTTGCTCTAATATTCTCTAAGTCTTTATTCTAACATATGTCAGCTACATTTTCCATGCAAACCTTAGGGGCCTAGACTCTGTCCTAAGATGACATTATTGCATATAGGATCTAAGTATGGTTTGGCAGGACCATATTGAGGAGATTATTCCATGTTCACATTAGACTTAGGTCTCAAATACAACTCTCCTTAATTTTAGGGATTGAATGCAAAACAATGTATGCAAGTGTATGCTTCTCTTTATTTAAATCTATCTCTTTAGGACTTGCATTAGAGCCTTCTGATTTTATAGCATGTTGATCATACTTTGAAAACCTCCTTACCTATATTTGTCCTGGTCTTCACGTTGCTGGGCTGTCTCACTGAACCATAGTTCGGGAGAGAGCCTCACAACTGGACCACTTATTTGGGTTCGCGCCCCCCTACCACGTACCTAAGGGCCATAGTCCGAGGTATATCGGTAGGTGCTCAAGGATGTTGGGAAGCCCTTACCTTAGAACCGAAGAAATATCTTATATGCCACGTACTTCGAGCTTCGGCTTGAGTATATCGGCATACCTTGATTGGAATCAGATGATCTGAACCATAGAGTTAGGATTAAGATCCTATTTGCCATTTCAAATATTGCATTTAGAGTCAGCCTTTAGGGAGTGTTGTGTGTGCATCCTTGTTTGTGCAGTTATAAGTGTATAATATCTTCTTGTATGCTCTTGTGTATATCAAAAACTTCTTTAAAAACCCTGGGTACACTATTTAAATTTTTCCTCTATTTTCGAAAACCCCAGGTGCATATCTTCCCTTTACCTATATTCTTTTCTCTTTTGTATGTCAAAACTTTTCTTAAAAACCCTGGAAAGTCTTTTTCAAGTCCCTTGTTCTTTCCAAAATTTCCAAGATTTATGTTTGTCCTCTTCTTTCATCAAAAGTCTGCCCATAAGTCCTGCCGTCTATCTAAATCTCTTCCTCTCTTGCCTCAGTATTATTCCGATGGCATCCGAATCTCCCGATGCTATCTTTCCCAGGGATCATGTCTTCTATCAAATAAGGGATGAAACCCCAGATCATCGGGTCATCCAGTCTCGTACCTTCTTCCCTCGGTGGTACTATTCTTGGTTCATCACCTTCTCGTGTATGTTCCCAGACCACTTGGATGATTGTGGATTGGAGATGACATCGGCAGTTGGCAGGCGAATCATCAACGGAAGTCTGATTCAAGCTATGGCAGAATGGTGGAATCCGCGTACCTGCACGTTTTGGTTTCCATGGGGAGAGATGACTTTGCTAATGGATGAGTTCAATGACATCATGGGGTTGACAGAGCCAGCTGGTCAGCCAGACGACCCGGTCGAGTAGCAGTTCTTGATCAATGTCAAAGGGATAGATGTTCGAGAAGCATTGGCCAGAGCTACAGGGAGCAGATCTTGGCCTCTCACTGAGATCAACGGGAGTCAGTTCATCGATCTATTCAAACTATATCACAAGTATGGGGCCTATGAAGAAGTCGATACCTTGTCTCGAACAACAAAGGAAAGAATTCAGCATGCCATGGTCCTATGCACAGTGGGACTAGAATTCTTTCAGGATGGTCAGAATTTCATCGATGTCAGAGTTGCCCAACTCTTTCGAAGATGGGGAAGCAAGCAGACCCGTCAGCTTTCGGTATCCATGGAAGCTCTAGCCTTTCTCTACAGAGGCTTAGCTCGTTTCGCCCTCGGAGAAACCATTCTGGTGGAAGGATGCATGTATGCCTTGCAGTCGTGGTTCCTGCGACATGTGCCGTCAAAAGACAGTGCTTTCAGATTCAGCAGTAAGCAGCCAAAGTCGGCCATTCAGTGCCGAGCTTTGATCGAGAAATTGCATCAGGAGGAAATCATTTGGGACTTCTTCGACAGAAGAGAGACCGTTCCTCGATACACCTATGCTCGTGACAAGTGCTACAGATTGCTCGGCCCTTTCTTCTGCGTCGACTATCAGCCAGAAAGGTGTCTCTGACAGTTCTCGCAGCGGCAGATTCGTGTCAACACCCGCTTCCCGATGGGCCGCATGTCAGAGTTCGATCTACGGTCGGATCAATGGTTTGGGGCATACCACGTCGCCAAATACACTTGGGACTCTTTCATTCCTCTGTCTATATTTCCTGGTCCTAATGTATCATCAGAGTATCGAGAATGGTGGCAAACTGTCTGTCCACCTTCTCTTTGTATTTAAATTTTGCCATCAATAAAAATGCAAACTTTTGTTTTGATAAAGAGCTTTTTATGGCCAAATTATATTTTGTTTTATATGGTTACGATCCTCGAGACAACCTCATCCCCAGTGATGAGACTTCTCTCTTATATTCTTCTTCGATTATCTCTCGTCATGATAGACGACCTCGCCTAGGTTATAAGGCGCATTTTCGTTACCGAAAAATGGTGACACAATTATTGTAAAATTTGTAATGACCCAATCCTTGGTAATGGGATAACTTGTTTAAATCGTCTATCAATTCCTTCTTTCATGTCTTTTTCTCAAAAGATCGCATTTTCAAAAATTCCTCCGGACTCTAACCATTCTTCTACTTCTACAGAAATCATCTGGCATTGTCAAAAATGGTGCAAACCAGAGCTGGAAAAGAGACTGCTCCTCAGCACAACGACAGTGAAGTCGAGGCAGTCAGCTCTCCTAAGTCAGTCAGAGGGCAGAATCAGAATCAGGCTGATGATATAAACCCCGCGATGTACAACCTGTTCAAAAGGATGATGACCAGAATGATGTCAGAACAGGCAGAAGCCAGTTAGAAGGAGGTTGCCCCGAAAAGCAAGCCAAAGAAGAAGGTTGTGAAAAGGCCAATCAGGATCATCAAGAAGAAAGTCCAGCCCGACACCAATTCTGAAGAAACAGAGTCAGTAGAAGAGGAATCAGAAGAAGAAGAACAATTTGTTTATCATCAGAATCCTCCGCCGCAGTGTGTAAAGACCGCTGCAGAGCCCGAATCAATCAACAAGCCCATTCCGGTTAATGACCCGATGCAAGAGCAGATGAAAGAAATGAATCGGGCTATCAAGGATATTCAGGCCAAAAGCAAGGGCAAACAGACCTACTCCGGTGAAGATTTTTACCATGGCCTGGACGGGGTTGACAATCTGGAAAACCTCCCTCGCAAGTTCCTTAAATTTGACAGAACGAGCAACCCTAAGGCTCATTTGTCCACTTTCTACGCTGAATGTGGCCGCTTCAGGAAAGACAATCGGGCATTATTCATCTGTTTTCCTCGCAGCCTAGAAGGTGTAGCAGCCAGGTGGTATGCAAACCACATTAATCCTATCGAACTACGAGAGTTCGATAAAGTTGTCAACTTGTTCATTGAGCACTTCATGTTCAATGTTGAAGCCTCACCCACCCTCAATCATCTGTATAATCTGAAACAGAATGAGAATAAGAAAGCCAGCGAATTCATCCACAGGTGGAGAAGCACCTATAACAGAATGAAGGTTCCCATCCCAAAGGAGCACGCCCTACAGATTATTCTGAATAATTTTGCCCAGCCTCTGAGGAACCTCATTTCTACTTTGCTCGCCAAATCATTCATCAAACTAATTGAGAGAGCTGAATGGCTCGAGACTGGCCTAGACAATGGTCTTTACGAAGGATATCCTTTTGTCAGAGGGAATCCTGATCAGAAAAAGAAGGCGCACGTCGCCTACTCTGCAAAATTTTCAAATCAGGGCAGCAGCAGCTCCAACAACAAGAAGGATAAGAAAAATTGTAACAAGAACTCAGGGCACTCCAGGGCCGAAAGGACAAACTTTGTAGCCCAAAAGAGGAAGTTTGTCAAGCCACAACCTGTTCAGTCAGCACCTCACCCAGAAGCAAAGCAGTCAGAAAAGCCAAAACACGAGGGTTGGAGTTATGACTGAGAGTTCACAGCTCTAGAACACTCCCACGAGGACATCTTGGAATATATGATGTCTAAGGGAATGATCAAACTCCCCAAGGTAGCAAATCCCCTCGTTGCTATGGGCAAATGGACTTATAAATTCTACAAGTTTCACCGGACTGTGGGACATGATACCGAGCATTGCTTTGTTCTTAAGAACATCATCCAGGACTGTATTGACAAGAACCTATTAATCAAGGATGAAGAAGAACAGCCGGAAATCCTGTCCAAACCATTTCCCAAACATTCAGCTTCAGTCATCACAGAACAAACATTTTCTCTGCAAGGTAGCATTCAACCATGTTCCATCCAGGACATTCAGGATCAGTATCGGGTCCTCGTCCTCCGTCAAGCGCAGTCTTCCGCCAAGAGGGTGGATATCATTGCATTTTCCAGCAAAACAACAAAAATAATGGCAGAAATTGCCAAAATAGTACCCAGAATCCCGAAGCGCTTTATCAAGGCAGCTTCGAAGAAAGAAGAGGCTTCAAGGTCAGTTCAGAAGCCGATTACTGCTTTATCCAACATTTCTATCCTGGATCTGACCCACGCTTCACCTGAGCATCAGCAAGTGCTAGAAGATCTGCTCAGAAAGATCAAGGTCAAACCCAGCACCACGCCGCAGGATATGGCTCAGATCGTCAATCAAGCAATGATGAATGCACCGATCACATTCTCGGATGAGGATTTGCCAAAGCCTCATTCGTTTCACAACAACGCTCTCTACATAGTGGTGCAAACTAGGGGCATGACAGTCCCCCATGTGCTCGTCGATGGAGGCAGCAACCTCAATATCTGTCCTGAGATGACGGCTAAAGCATTGGGCCTAAAAGAAGAGGAATATACCCCAGATCCGATAACGATCTACGGTTTTGACAACCATGGACAGACAACAAAGGGGAAGATATTCCTCGAAATCTTCATCAACTATTCGGTGCATACTGTCCTTTTCCACGTAGTGAATGTGCCACCTACGTACAATCTATTACTTGGACGCACTTGGATCCACAATGCCAATGTTGTTCCATCAACCTTGCACCAATGCATCAAGTGGTCGAAGGGAGGCATGATCACTACGGTCCTAGGAGAGGACCTAGAAGAGCGACTCCCGCAGCCAATGATTCCCCGTCCTACTTTCACTGCCGACATCCCGAGCATCCGGGAAGTCGATGAAAGCAATTTAAGTGAAAGCTTGGACATGATGAAGCTGAAAGAAGTCCAGCCGACAGAGAATGTTACAGCAGTGGTTCAGTGGCAGGGACCTCGCTTCTTCAAGTTAGGTGGGTGCCTCGACTGCACTGCCTTTCAGGATCACCCTCTTTTTCCTCAGTTCTTAAAAGCTAAGAGAGGATTTGATCTTCTGGTGAAGCACGGTTATCAGCCCTTCAGGGGCCTGGGCAAGAATGAAGACGACATTCTGGAACCAATCGTCCCCGCTCAGCATATCGAAGGCACAGGCTTGGGTTTTACAGGTCAATCATCCAGCAGAAAAACCACCTTCGTCAAAGGAGCCCAGTAAAAAAGACAATGCTAGTGTTTTCTGTTTTTCTTTCCCTTTTTGAGTCATCTTTGTGAACACCCCAAATTTTTCAAAATCTTTTAAATATTCCCTTCTTGCCCCTAAATTCATTTTTTTAGCAAATGAGTCATTTTAAATCTAAATTTCAGTTCATTTCTCAAGCTTTCTTGAAGTTAAATTCATTTTATATGTTTAAATTGATTTCGGATCTGGATCCATTGTCCAGATCCAAATCTGAGCCTCGTTGTCCAACTTTTTAAATTAAAATTACAGAAAATACCAAAAATAGTTTTTAAATATCTCGGATAATCCATCTGACATCCATTTGGATCCATCACATTGTATTTCTCGATTCGAGTGTCAAAACTCGAACATTTTCTCAAAACCTGGGTCCAAACCCACTCTTCTGAAGAAATTTCCCCGAAATGGTCTAAAATTCTTAGAAAAATACTTTTGTAAATATTCCTCAGAAAAATACAAAAATTTAGTGTTTAAAACTTTGTTTTCTTTTAAAACCTTAGTTTTCTACTATAAAAATACAAAAAAATGGAAAAAGCAATATAAAAATAAAAAAAATTGAGGAAGGCAAATGGTTTTAAAACTTGAAAAATTGAATTTTTGCCAAAAACCTCTTTTTGAACCATTTTTTTTTTTTTTACAAAATTCTTTCAAGGGGGCCTTCTTTTGGAATTTTAGAAAATCTCCAACAGCTTCTTCCCGCGCACTCGCCTTCTCCTACCACTGTCGTTGATCTTCAAACAAACTTCTCATTTTCTACCTTACATCGACAACTGAACTTGTCTCGAACCATCATCTTCTTCTTTAAAAAGGAAGCATACAGACGAAGCAAGGGATCGCCTTCACCCCTCCACCCTTCTAGCATCTGTTTTTTTTTTCTTCCTTTCCCCATTTCCTCTGGATTGTTCTCCTTCTCCCCCTCTCTCTTTTCTCTCAATTTCTTTCCTTTGGGGCCACTCCTTTAAGTAGCTGAAGACCGATTGCAATTGGGAAAGGCCACGAAGTCTCAGATCCGTCTCTCAGAGTCCCTGCAAAGCCACGAAGGAGACTGATCCCCCCCCTATAGGACTACAGGTGAGTAAGCATCCCTCTTCTCTCTTGATTCTCGGTGAAAATTTTTTTTTTCCCATTTAATGCACTCTCTTATTTGGATTCCTTTCCTTTATCTCCTTTTCTTTTCTTTTTTTTTAGCATAAGGCACCAACGGTGGGATCGACCTGCATATAGCAGGATTGACCCACCCATGGCTATAGCAATGGAGTACCCCCGGTCTGGCACATTTCCTTCCACTTCTTTTATATTTGATGTTTTCATATGATTGCTAATTTGTAGCTTATTTCATTATCGATTTCCTCTTAGTACTTATTTTCTTTTTTTTTGTTATTATTTGTATATGATTTATGATACTGATATTTTTTTGTTCGATTTGGGTTTTCTTGATGCGAAACATTCTGATTTCTTTTGTCTGGATTGCCTTCCACGTTGTTCTTCATCGTTTCCCTTCATTTCTTCTCTCCATTTTTTTTTGGTGTGTGAAAGTGTTGGATAGCTGCCCCGATTCTATGCCTCTTTTGGTAATCCAGCAACGGTCGATCACCACATTCACTGTGGAAATGCTTCATTTGGGGGTCCCTATCAAGCATTTTGTTAGCCGACTCCATCCATCCATTCTATTTGTTTTATCCCTCTCATTTCATCATATTATTGCCATTTTTCCTTTGATTTTTCCCTGTTTAAACTTCGCTACATTGCGTGGGTGTGTTGATCTACTATGATCCCATTCATCTTCAGTTGCATTTTTTTTAGTTGCTACCTGGATAACTTAGCAAACACTTTCAGTTTTTTTTTTTTTAGTTTTCTCTGTATGCACAATCTGATCCATTTTTATTTTATCATAACTTCATTTTCCTGTGTATCCTTTTCATTCATTTTATTTGATTTTCGTGATCAGCACAACACTCTGTACCCCATTTCCATGTTCTATTGCCGTTCTACATTTTCACCATTGTTGTTGCCATATCAACATCATGCGTATATTTTTAAACTTTTCACCTGCATGTATAGTTTCAACATCACTTATATAGATTGATTCATCCTATTGTCTATAATATTTCAAGTTATACTTGCTCTTGAGCATTCAAAGTCTTGCAACAAGGGCTGCTGGAGACTCGTGTTGCATGAACTCCTAAGGGGCAAGGCTGTGGGGGAATCTAGATGGCGAAAATTTGTGTTATCCTTGTAATCGCACGTTAGATTGTCAACCCATCATCTGAATTGTCTTTTGAAGAAGGAGAGATCGCATGCGAGCCGTAAGGTCTCTCATATTGGCATTCACAGGTGATGGTCCAGAAACTAGTAGCCCTTGTTGATGCCAAATGCAGTTTGGTGCATCATTCAGATCAATGGAGATGATGGTCGAGAAGGTGACAACTCTTGTTGACGCCAAACATGATTTGGTTCCTCATCCAAATCAATCGATCAGTCTTTTGCCAAAATTCCTTCATGCAGAAGTTCTGATGTGCATCGCTGGTCATTAAGATATTGGCTTACCTGGTAGTTATGGGTTTTCTAAACTGTTTGCAGGACCTCAGCCTATTTTCTGAAAGTGGGTCTTCAAAATTTTGAAGAATAAAAAACCTATGCTGTTACCAGTGATGTGATAGGCAATCTATGCCAGACACTGAAGTATAAAATCTCCCCATTCCATGATAGTGTCATGGTGCTGCCTTTTGCAGAAACCTGGCTTGTGACCAATTGTTCGGTAGTCGGCAGCATACCATTTTGCAGCATCTCATCCCTTATAGCGCATCACATTATCAGTGCTAACCCCTTTACACCTCATGTATCTCATCTCTGCATAACACTTGCAGTTGATGAGTTTATTCCATCCTAATCAGGGCAGCCAAAATTTTCAGAGATTTACCCTGTCATAGAGCTACCCTTTTAGTGAATAAGTTCTGGATTTTTCCTTTTAGTAAGGAGGGACATTTGTCCTTCATCAAACTCTGCATCCAGATAGATACGGGCTTAGTGAGGCAAGGACACCTATCTAGGCCAGAGACAACAGGCCTATAGCTTAAAAGAGATCATCTTTCCAAATGAACCCAATGGTGAAACAATTGAATTAATATGGTGGCATGCAAATGGAGTTCGGTTTACAGAAGAATAACTTGAAATAATGGTCAACAAGAAGCTGCAATGAGCTTTCCATAGTCACCAGGAGGCCTAAGAGCTACAGATTACCTATTACTTTTGCTATCCATAATCAAACTACCAATTTTGCTTCTAAAGAACAAAGCCTTCATGCTCTTTTACATTCCCGTGAATACCAACCTCTTCTTCAAAGGAACAACCGACTTGTTGAGAAAAGATGAATGCCTAGCTGACTCTCCCAGTTTGAAGCAGCTGTTGAGAACCAAGGCTGATGCTTTCTTCTTTTTTTTAATGGTCATTTTGAATCTAACATTGCTTGGATGCAGTTGGACTCTAAGCCAGATGCTACCATTGGTCCGTTGAAGATATACGAAGATGCATTCTTTGGATATGAGGCAGTATTTGAGGCATTCATAGGGTTAGGTGATGATGATGCAACTTCCTAAATTAAGCTCTCTGGCGATGATCTGCAGGGTTTGGAAGGTAGTTTTCCTTTAGATAATATGTTCATGTCAAAAGATTTCTTTTTTTTTTCTCTTTTTTTTTACATCTCACCTATATATATTCCATTTTTCTTACACATCAAACCCTTCGTATCAACATCTTCATTTCATCATACTGTTTTGTTGTATTCAGACAGTACCTGCTATATGTTCTGCACTTTGTAATTCACTACTTTAACACTTACCTACATCCCACCTTACCAACAACATTGTTCCCCCCACTACAGCCATCCCTATGATGACTCCCCAGCCACACTTTTTTTTTTTTCATAATTAGCATCCACCTTTCATATATCTGGAGCATTCATTGCCCATACTTGTGCCTATTGACCACCTTCCAAACATTGTCCCGTTACACAGTAGCCAACACCTCTCATCAAGCATTTCCTTTGGCAAGTGCATTCTTCAAAGCACATATGATCTGCTTTAACACTTGCCAACTTTTATCACTAACACCCACAACATCCATCTTGTACAACAGTCTACCATACTTAGTTTCCTCATCTGCCTACTGCTGTCACTATTTTCCAATACCCATCATAGGCATCTTTACTACTTCCACCCGCATCCTGCTGCAAATCACACTATTCACGGCAATTACCTAATCACAGTATCCACCTTTCATCTACTATTCATCACTCCTTTGTAAGCATAGCCTGTTACTTACCAGCCTCACTTCCCAGCTGTGAACACCCCAAATTTTTCAAAATCTTTTAAATATTCCCTTCTTGCCCCTAAATTCATTTTTTGAGCAAATGTGTCATTTTTAAATATAAATTCCAGTTCATTTCTCAAGTTTTATTGAAATTAAATTCATTTCATATGTTTAAATTGATTTCGGATCTGGATCCAATGTCCAGATCCAAATCTGAGTTTCCTTGTTCAAATTTTAAATTAAAATTATAGAAAATACCAAAAATAGCCTTTAAATAGCTCGAACAGTCCATCCGACATCCGTTTGGATCCATTACGTTGTATTCCTTGATTTGAGTTTTAAAAACTCAAACATTTTCTCAAAACTTGGGTCCAAACCCACTTTCTGAAGAAATTTCTCCAAAATGGTCTGAAACTCTCAGAAAAATACTCTTTGTAAATATTTCTCAGAAAAATACGAAAATTTAGTGTTTAAAAGTTTGTTTTCTTTTAAAATTTTAGTTTTTTACTACAAAGATACAAAAAAATTGGAAAATGCAAAATAGAAAAGAAACAAAAAATTAGTTTTTTTTGAAGAAAACCTCTTTTGAAAAACCATTCTTTGCAAAATAATCTTTTTGAAAACACCCTTTTTGAAAAATCGGGTTTTTGAGAAAACTTCTTTTTGCAAAAATTTGTTAGGGAACCCCCTATGTGCAAAAAACCTGAAAA
Source organism: Nuphar pumila (assembly GCF_984573655.1). NCBI lineage: Eukaryota > Viridiplantae > Streptophyta > Magnoliopsida > Nymphaeales > Nymphaeaceae > Nuphar > Nuphar pumila. The sequence continues at coordinate 42,920,095 of NC_143261.1, forward strand.
ATGAGGGGTCCCTTTGAAATTTATCTTTTTTTAGGGTTTTGATGAAGACTCTTCGTAGAAGAGAGTTACGGAGGCGCCTCCCCCCCCCCCTCCAGAACTTTCTTCCTCTCTACACCTCAGCCATGGCGTTGCTCCCTCCATCTCTACCATTGGATCAACCTCCTAAATCCTCCACCCTCGATTTCCAACGACGCGCAACCATCGGTCCTTCCAGAACCCTCTCCTCCTCCTTAAAAGGGCATGCAGGACGCCCCATTCCGGACCCGTCTTCACCTCCCCACCTTCCTCTACTTCACAAGACCGCTTCTCATCCTTCCCCTTTTCTGCTTCTTCACGATCGTCTTCATCTCTCCGTCTCGACATTTCTTCTCCCTCTACTTCTTTCTTTCCCTCTCCCCTTCTTCTTCTTCTTTGCTTCTGATCCCTCTGGTTTTCTCCCACTTGACTGAAGGAAGTTGATCACCCTCAAGTAAGCTAAGGTAAGTATTCTGTCTCGTTTTGTTTTCTAATTTTTTTTTACTCACTTCAAGCCCCGTTAACGCACCCCTTGTAAATCCGATTTACAGACAACAACATCGGTTTATACAGTGCAAAATCAACGGAATATACCTATTCCAACAAAAAAAATTTCTTTCCTATTTTTGCTTTCCTTTCTTATGATCAGTGAGTTTTTGCGGTTTTATACATGTCGATTCCCTAATTTTCTTAGATCAGGATTTAAATCCATGTCTTGTTTATTTGGTTTTCTTATTTATGTTTCTCTTTCATTTTTTTTTTCTTCTTTCTTTTTCTTTTTGTTCCATTCTGATAATCGACTTATGCTTTGCTCATTTGTTAATTTTTTTTTTCTGTTTGCTTTGATCATCTACTGATTTTCTTTTGACGGCTAGTGGATCTTGATGGTCGTAATGGCATCCATCTCCTGCCCAGCCATGAATGGTTCATGTTTCATCCCCTTTTCTCTCTTTTGACAGCTCTCATATTCTCACTTACCCTTATGCTAATTTCACTTCAAATGGGTTTTTGTTCTATCGTTGATGGCTCGCCTTGGTCTGAGTTTTGAAAGGAAAGTTCATCATAGGCTCCCTGTCCAAACATTTAGTTCATTTCATGCATCACGGTGGTCATATTAAACATAGATTCCAGCATCATTTTAGTTTCCCCCTCATTCGTTACCTCAGAAATCCAGTGTTTCCATGTAAGATCGATACAGATCATTCCTGTGTTTGAACCCTTTTGTGTTGTAAAGAGATCAGGAAATCTGTTAGCAGGGTGTCTCTGCCGTAAGATCTGATGAGTTTCTGTCACAAGGTCTGTTCGAGCCACCCCACATTAGCCATTCTTGTTTTGAAGCAAACAGTATTCTCTAGAGCGTCGGTTTGGTCTGGAAGTCCCTTAATAGAAGACGGCATAGCTGAGGAGCATTGAATCACATTCAATCCAGTTTTCTTTTACCCTGGAGCAAGTCAAGACAGTGAGATCCTATTCAATACAGCTAAGTATCAGCCTCCCTGCAATATTTCATGTGTTACCCATTACCTCTTTCACCCTCATGGGCTACATTACGTATATACTCCCTCAAAACAGGTAAGTATTCTGAAATTTTAAACTCTAAATTTATATGTCAAATCAACAATTTCTCTAAGTTATGGTCTGGAAGCTTCGCTTGAACTAATGGGGATGAGGTAGTTGGATATCTTGCAAACAGCTTTGCCTCAGGCCAACTACATTCTCACGGGGTATAAAGATTCATGCTATCGTAACTACTCATGTCTTGCTTTTCTTTTCAGGTGACAATCTGGGTTCACAGTTTCCATTCTTTGATGTACTCCTGTTTAAAGCATCGACTTACACAGTTAGATATATCCCATATGGTCATTCAGCAAGGCCCACCGTTGGGGAGCAGCTCGCTAATGTGCTCTGTTGTAGCAGAGTAATGAGAAAGATCGATTTGCTAATGAAGAAACTCACCCTGCAATTTGTCGTGAAAATATCTTCTGCATCATCTGCAAATATTTGGTTCTGTTTCACTGGAGGTCAAACCTATCGCGAGTCATTGTATCATGAGCTCATATGGATCCCCCGTGGGCTGCTTTATATTCATTCGAACTTCAGGATGTTCGATACAATTCGATGATGACACATCTCAATTCTGCAGTAATGCATACATCAGTTGTATAGTCGCTATTCACAGCTCCTCAGGTCAGTGTAACCTCAACTGCTTATCATGGAAAATCATGCTGCACAGTATTTCCACATTCCAGTGCACATGAATTTTTCTTTGTTTACTTCACTAACATTGTGTTCATGCATTCAATTGTGGGTTATGAGTCATTGGTTCTCTTGCTCTTAGCCTCTCAATTGGCCAAAGGTCACGCCGTTGAGAATCATGGGCAGGATTCTTAAATCTCTTGCATTATCTGCGAAAACCCTTTACAGCCACCACAGATTCCACAGGAGATTATCATGTAGTTGAATGAAGTGCTGGACCTCAATTCATGAGAGCAAGAGAGGATTGGGCAAAAGGGGCTTACGACAATTATGTTCTAAAAAGGCGCCTTTGATTTTGGGCTGAGCCGTAAATCAGGTGGTGATGGTTAGGTTGAACTCTCAAAACACTTCTGCAATTAGTTTTGATGTTATGGGCCAGCATCTACTGTTCTGGCAGGGTTTCATCATCAGTTTTCCTCACCAATCTTTCTCCTGCGAGCAGAAAATTTGAAATAAGTGGGCATTGCCTGCCAAATCGTGAAGTACATACACAACTATAATTATCAATGTGGTCGAACTGTTAATCTTGCCTCTGTCTGCAGAGCATGCTTTTATAGTTTTAACTTGGTTCATATCCTATGTTGCAAGCATGGAATACAAGTAACTGCAGACCTAGTAGAACCAGTTATGGATCTGTGATGTTTTGAAGACTACAGGTATCATCAGCTGAACAAGCTTCGGAATATGGTATGAGTTCTCTATTTCAGTGACATGATTGCTCTTCATATTGACTAGTTTTGTATACCTGAATGCCTATCAAACTCATCAAATGTTAAATCTTGTTGTAGACATGATGCAACATGTAGTGGAATCCTATCGTTATAATCTTGTTAATACACTCCAATATATTGCACAAGGCACCTACTTCTGTAACATATGGGATTGTTGTTGTATCAACTGATTTTTTTTTTTTGGCCCAAATCCAAAGTAAGCTTGTCACTTGGTTGTCTGATAAAACTAGCAAAAATAAACAAGTGCCAATTTGATTTAATCCTTACTCATCATAGCTGCTTTTCTATTGTCTTATTATGGTGGGTGAATATTAATGAAAGCTCGACCATTTTTCATGCTTGACATGTGTTCAATATACAAGTTCATATGATATCAGTGCCAGAACCTATGGTCCCTGGATACTCCATTTTTTTTTTCTCCATATCCTTGCCTTCCACGGTGGCTCCCTGGGGCCACTATGGTTTTAGCCTTCTACAGTAGCCATGAACGGCTACAACCCTTTATTACATTTCCTACCTTACAAGTTGTATATACCCTATGTATATATACTTATATACATATATATATATATATATATATATACGTATGCCCTATATATATTATATACCTATATGCATATATATGTATACATCCCTAAGTATATGATGTCACTCTCCATATTTCCACCATTTACATCTTGGTACAAGAACATTTTACCATTAATATTCATATGATCATACTAATCAAGTGTTTTGCAGGGAATATGTGGAAAATCTCATTAGTTTGAGTCATAAATTCAATTTCATACATTGTAATAGTTAGATTTTAAATAAGAATTTACATTTCCTATTTTAGATTAGAATGAATGAGCATTGTAAATATCATAAATTGCTTATTCTCATGTTTTTTACCTTTATTTTTTCAAATCTCACAATGGTGAAACACGAATAGCACGTGCACCATTTCGTAAGAGGTAATTAATCCTAAGTTGATGATTTACATCAATGGCCATAGTCAGGATGTAAACAAGACTTAGGATCATCATCTTTTACGAAATAACACTGGACCCACACTGGATCCGTTTTCAAAATTCATCATATTTTCCTTAAATATTTTCTTCTTTTATCAGAATTTAACTTAAAATTAACTCAAAATATATACCAATGGCCATAGTCAAGGTATATTGAGAGTTAATTTCATTTTAAATTCTATAAAAGCACAAAAATACATTTTATTCTTCACCTGAATTTAAATATAGATCATTATATAATACATTCAATGACCATAGTCAAGTATGTATTATATTTTCAATCTTATTTCAATTCATGTAAAGAATGAAATATGATTTTCAAAATCCAATTTCAAAATTCTTTAAATTCATTCATCATGTAGGATAGAATTACATCATATTTTTCAAAAATTCCTTTTCAAAAACTTTAAGTGATATGAATATCTCCTTCAATCAATTGTTGTAAATCCAATTCATCTTTTCATTTTCAAATTCTATTCCATTTTCAATCTCAAGGTCCAATTTAAACCTTGAGATTTCAAAGTTTATTTTATATTCAAGATTTCCAATTCAAATCAGATTTCAAAGTTCAAATTGACTTTGAAATTTCAAGTTCATTTTATATTCAAAATTTCCAATTCAAAAACAAAATTCAAGTCCAATTTGACTTTGAAATTTATTTGCATTTTCAAGATTCAAATTCTAAATTTCATTTTTCAAGTTCAATTTAGACTTAGAAATTCTTGATTCATCTTCTATATTTAACTCCAAATCCATGTTTTAGATCCAGGATTCAACACTCATATTGGATCTCAGACTTCAGATCCAAATTCCTCTTTAGGATCCAGAGTCCAATTCCACTTTTGGATCTCAGACTTCAGATCCAGTTCCATTTTAGGATCCAAAATTCAATCACGTGTTGGATCTTAGACTTCTGATCCAAATCCATCTTAGGATCCAGAACCCAATTTTATCTCGGATCTTAGATCTCAGATCTTAAATCCATCTTTAGATCCAACTCCACTCCCAATTCTAGATTTCAAATCCAATTCCATTTTCAGATCTCATCTGAACTCCCTAAATCCATTTCTATTCTTAAATACCATTTGATTATCTCAGATCCATTCCAAACTTAAAAATCCAAATTCAATTCCATCTCAAGTATTCATTTCCTTTTCTAAATTCAAATCCAAATTCAAAGTCGATTTTGACTTTGAAACTTCATTTCCTTTCATTTCAAAGCTTCAAGTCATTCTTTCTCATTTATTCTTCCAAATCCTGATTTACTTCAAAAACTTAGAACTTCTCTGATCTATCTCAAAGTTCTAAGTTAGATTAAATCATTTCTTCACTCCTTTACCAAGTTCATCTCAGAATACTTGGAAATTTCTAAATCAATTTTCAAAAGAGCATACATCCTTGCATTGCACAAGTATGATTCTTAGATTATATTTAGGCAAAGCAAAAGGCATAGATTCGATCCTTGGTTCGATTACCCCTGGTAAAGGCGCCAGGAACGGTCGAACCTCGTACCGACGAGCGAATCCCGTCTCTCCATTTTCACGCAACATTTTAAAAAAACGGAGGCGAGTAATCTTCTAAATACTTTTCAAATCAAGGTCAAGTGAGACCGCGCAAAATAGTTCCTCTTCTCTTTTTCTTTCTTTCTTTTCTCTTCTCTTTCTCTTTTTCTTTCTTTTATTCTCCTCCCTTCAAAAAGGAGGAAAATAAAGGTTAGAAAAGGAAAAGAGAAGGAAGAGAGAGAAAGATACAAGAGAGGAAAAATTTTGCGATGATCACAGTTTTGGCGACCGTGATGGGACTCGTCTCCGTCTGGTCGAATTATGCCTTTGCTTTGCTTTAATATTTTTCTAAGTCTTTATTCTTTTATGTCAGCTATATTTTCCATGCAAACCTTAGGAGCCTAGACTCTGTCCTAAAGCTGACATCATTGTATATAGGATCTAAGTATGGTTTGGTAGGACCATATTGAGGAGATTATATCCATGTTCACATTAGATTTATGTTGAAATACAACTCTCCTCAATTCTAGGGATTGAATGCAAAACAATGTATGCAAGTGTATGCCTCTCTTTATTTAAATCTATCTCTTTAGGACTTGCATTAGAGCCTTCTGGTTTTATTTGCATGTTGATCATATTTTGAAAACATCCCTACCTATATTGTCCCGGTCTTCACGTTGCTGGGCTGTCTCATTGAACCATAGTTCGGGAGAGAGCCTCACAACTGGACCACTTATTTGGGTTCGCGCCCCCCTACCACGTACCTAAGGGCCATAGTCCGAGGTATATCGGTAGGTGCTCAAGGATGTTGGGAAGCCTTTTTACCTTAGAACTGGAGAAATACTTTATGCCACGTACTTCGAGCTTCGGCTTGAGTATATCGGCATACCTTGATTGGAATGAGATGAGATAAATCTTAGAGTTAGGATTAAGGTCCTAACAGCCATTTCAAATATTTCATATAGAGTCAGCTTTAGGGAGTGCTGTTTGTGTATCCTTGCTTGTATATCTGTGATTGTGTGATACTTTATATATATATATATATATATATATATATATATATATATATATATATATATATATATATATATATATATATATATATATATATATATATATATATCTTTCTTATATTTTCCAAAAACCCTGGGTATATATTATTCAAAATTTCCTCTTTTTAAAACCCCAGGTGTATTGCCTTTTCTTTCTGATTTCTTCAAAATCTTTTTGATCCTGCCTGCTATTTTTCAAAAAAAATTTAAATCCTTGTCATCTATTTTCAAAAATTTGTTTTCCTCCATCATGAGAGAAATGATATTGCCTATGAGGATTTTCAAAATCATAAAATTTCTTCTAAAAAGTCTTCAAAAGATTCAAATATTTTGATCTAAATCCCTGTTAAATAAACTAACATGTTGACTTTCCTTTTTTCAAATTAGGTTTTGAAAACCATTTATCTTCAAAATCATCACCTCATGTTTTCTCTTTCAAAACTGATTTTTAAACCACCATCCTCGAAATCAAACCTCATAATGATCTCTCATGATGATTCTCCTTTTTAAAAGGATCAGATTTTGCGCTAATCGTTCTTCTTACAAATGAATTTTCCTCCCAAAAATGATTTTTCACCTATCTTTTAAATAAACATTTTCCTTTCAAGATCTCATATACAGGCAGGATCAGAAAAACTCTTTTTTTCTCTTAAATCTTAAATTTTATATTTTTATCAGTTTCATTCATTTTATTCATATTTTATCAAGTTTACATCAATTTTATCAAGTTTTATCAAGTTTATCAATATTTCCTCAATTCCGTTAAATTTTATCACTCTTCTACCCTTTCAGGTTAAGGGAAAAACCTAACCCTCGTTGTCCGAGGTGTTCCCACTCAGGTTAAGGGATAAACCTGACCCTCGTTGTCCGAGGTGCCCCCATTCAGGATAAGGGAAAATCCTGAGACCCCTTGTAGGAGTAACAACGCTACCTATGAGGATTCTTTTGTAAATACAAGTTTTGTTAATCTTTATTAATTTTCTAGATTTATATCAATTTGCCTTCACTAAATTTTCTTCAAATTCTATTCTTTTTCCCATTCAGGATAAGGGATAATCCTGAAACCCCTCGTAGGAGCAATAACGCTACCTATGAGGATTCTTTTGTAAATACAAGTTTTGTCAATCTTTGTTGATTTTCTAGATTTATATCAATTTCCCTTCATTAAATCTCTTTAAATTTATATTCTTTTTCCCATTCAGGATAAGGGATAATCCTGAAGATCATTCATAGGGGCAACCATGCTACCTGTGAGAATTCTTTTTACAAAAATAAAATCAAATTTTCCTAAAATGTTCTACATTTTTTTCAATATCCTTTTGTCTTCTCAAAGTTTATTCTTTTTATATTCCTTGTCACATACCTGGTCCATCTAAATCATAGATCATAAATTCTAAATTTTGTCATATTCCTTCTAAATTCAAGTCTCAGGTTACCTCTTCATAAAATCTTCCATTTCCCCTTCAGGTTAAGGGATAAACCTGAATCATCCTTTTCTTAATTTTTCATCAAATGTCTATTCCATTTCCCCTTCAGGTTAAGGGATAAACCTGAATCATTCTTTTTCTAAATTCTCTTTAAAACATCTATTCTGTTTTCCCCTTCAGGTTAAGGGATAAACCTGAATCATTCTTTTCCTAAATTCTCATCAAATGTCTATTCTATTTCTCCTTCAGGTTAAGGAATAAACCTGAATCATTCTTTTCCTAAATTCTCATCAAATGTATATTCTTTTCACTTCAGGTCAAGGAGTAGACCTGAATCATTCCCTCCTAAATTCTCATCAAATGTCTATATAAAGGATAATCCTGAAACCCCGGCCATTCTTCTTGCTTCGATCTCTAAATATCTTAAATAGGTCAATCTCCTTCCCGACTCTCAGTTGGAAAACCTAGTATTCGCATTGGTTACTTTGCTAAATTTTCAAATCTAAAGATCAAGTTCAGTCCTCGTGCTGTTTGTTCCTCAGAAAGTCTCAATCTTAGATCAAATCATTAAATCAAAGGTCGTTAAATAAAATGTTCCAACTACTTCGTTGGTCGTTAAATGAAATGTTCCAACTACTTCGTTGGTCGTTAAATGAAATGTCCCAACTACTTCGCTGGTCATTAAATGATTAAATGAAATGTCCCAGCTACTTCGCTGGTCGTTAAATGATTAAATAAAATGTTCCAGCTACTTCGTTGGTCGTTAAATGATTAAATGAAATGTCCCAGCTACTTCGCTGGTCGTTAAATGATTAAATGAAATGTCCCAGCTACTTCGCTGGTCGTTAAATGATTAAATGAAATGCCCAGCTACTTCGTTGGTCGTTAAATGATTAAATGAAATGTCCCAGCTACTTCGCTGGTCGTTAAATGATTAAATGAAATGTCCCAGCTACTTCGCTGGTCGTTAAATGATTAAATGAAATGTCCCAGCTACTTCGCTGGTCGTTAAATGATTAAATGAAATGTCCCAGCTACTTCGCTGGTCGTTAAATGATTAAATGAAATGTCCCAGCTACTTCGCTGGTCGTTAAATGATTAAATGAAATGTCCCAGCTACTTCGCTAGTCGTTAAATGATTAAATGAAATGTCCCAGCTACTTCGCTGGTCGTGAAATGATTAAATGAATTGTCCCAGCTACTTCGCTGGTCGTTAAATGATTAAATGAAATATCCCAGCTACTTCGCTGGTCGTTAAATGATTAAATGAAATGTCCCAGCTACTTCGCTGGTCGTTAAATGATTAAATGAAATGTCCCAGCTACTTCGCTGATCGTTAAATGATTAAATGAAATGTTCCAGCTACTTCGCTGGTCGTTAAATGATTAAATGAAATGTCCCAGCTACTTCGCTGGTCGTTAAATGAAAGGTCCTAGTTTTTACTGGTCGTTAAATGAAATGTTCCAACTCCTTCGTTGGTCGTTAAATGAAAGGTCCCAGCTACTTTGCTGGTCATTAAATGAAAGGCCCCAGCTACTTCGTTGGTCGTTAAATGAAAAGTCCCAGCTGCTACGCTGGTCGTTAAATGAAAAGTCCCAGCTACTTCGCTGGTCGTTAAATAAAATGTCCCAGCTACTTCGCTGGTCGTTAAATGAAAGGTCCCAGTTTTTACTGGTCGTTAAATGAAATGTTCCAACTCCTTCGTTGGTCGTTAAATGAAAGGTCCTAGCTACTTCGCTGGTCATTAAATGAAAGGCCCCAGCTACTTCGCTGGTTGTTAAATGAAAAGTCCCAGCTGCTTCGTTGGTCGTTAAATGAAAGGTCCCAGTTTTTACTGGTCATTAAATGAAAGGTCCCAGCTACTTCGCTGGTCGTTAAATGAGAGGTCCCAGTTCACTGGTCAGAATGTCCAAAACCATAAATTACAACTAAAGGTCATATCAAAATCTATATTGAGTAAATATTTCACTTAGAAGTCATGAAAAATTTGTCAATTTGCTAAAAGTATTTGTTGATTCCAATATTTTTACTACACGAAAGAATTACCTTAGATTACCTCTAGTATTTCTCCAAAAGGTGAAACTTTTTGCGGAAAAGAGGTAAAATTCAAATCTTTTCCCTGTTGATCAACCAAAAGGATGAGAGAAATATCCTCGATATGATTAGCGAAAGAAATATTCGATGACGTTGAAAAGCCAGAAGCGAATTGATATTGATCATGGCTATGACGCATGTTTAAAGATGACTTTCTGGCAATCAGACAGTGGAAATATCCTGAGCTACAAAAAAAGAATTCACTTAATCCTTATCTTCTCATTCTAAAGTTGCAATCAAATATCTGCAAAAGGGATCTCTCAATTGTCGTCAAGATGAAGGCGAATTAAGCAAGTAGACCCCGGGGCCAAAGAAGATTTGGATCATCTACCGAGATGAAGGAGTTTGTGAAGGATCCTTCCAGGGAAAGTTCAGATCACCGTCGAGATGAAGGCGAGTGTGATGGACCTACCAACAAACCCTAAATGATATTTGATTTCTACTATCATGAAAAGACCTTTGAGCCAATACCATCATATATAATCCCTGAGATAAAAGAAGGATCAGAACATCTCCGAGATGAAGGAGTTTGTGATGTACCCTTCCATGAAAAAGAGAAAAAAAAGTCAGGACACATCCAAATGAAGGATGATGTAAAAGCGCGAAAAAGCTCAATGACTCAAAAAGAGTGCAAGAAAGATCATCATGGGAAAACACCCAGATATCAAACTGCCGAAATTGCCAGAAGTTATCTTTTCTTATGCAAAATTCTTTTATCAATATCTCTTCACTACTTGCTTTTATGAAATTAAGAATATATTTTCTCTTCTCATATCAGGGAAATGGATAAATTCCTTGAAGAAAATCATCAGCACTAAAATTTTGAATTTGACTCTTAAAACCGAGAAGTTAACCTCGTTGGAGGAAATACTCTAGGTAAAAGAGGGAATATCTTTTGCACACACGTGCACATTTTCAAGCGTTGAAGTCAACTGTAAATTTATCTTATTGGCAAAATTTTCTAGATATTCTAAGAATGAAATAAGTAGTCAATATCCATTTTGATGCAACCTAGCGTTGTTCATATCTTCTAGAAGAGTTACCCCACTTAGATGAAGTATCTCTCCTATCCCATCACGGTTTTGAGAATTCCGTATGGTCGTTCCCACTCAGGTTAAGGGTCAAAACCTGTACTCCCTGCGAAGAGGTCATTAAAGTCAAAACCTGATTTAGTCTCAACAATGAGACACCCAAAGTTCATCCCTTTCTCAAGCTTTAGGGAACCCCATTTCCTTCCTCCTTTCGCAAACCCCTGCCGGATTTGTTCGTCCAAACTCCGAAGGTCCCATCATGGTCTCTTCACTCGAGATTTCATATGGTCGTCCCCTTCAGGTTGTGGTTAAACCTGAATCTCGTTCCAACGAGTCTTCCTCGTTTCGACGAGGTGTTTTCCTCCAGTCCCATCATGGTTCTTTCCATCGAGGAATTCATGCTTTATATATCCATCCAGAATAAAGTCCTACTTGAACTTCATCTCATGAGGTGTTTTCTCAAAAATGTCCCATCAAGGTCATCATATATTCCTTTCCTCATTCACATTATCTTGATATATCTTCGTCCCATCCAGGTCAAGGGCAAAAACCCGAGTCATTCTGAAAAGCTGATCTCATCTCACCCATGAGACTTGATCAAAATTCTTACCTTTCATCATTTTGGGATCTTCACCCAAAGTTCCATCACGATTTCCTCTTCTCTATCATTCAGTCATATCATGGTCGAGGATTTCGCTCCCCCAAGCCATTCAGGATAAGGTATTAAGCCTGAAACCATGTCTTTCAAATAAATTCTTCCACACCCAATTCAGATCTGTTGACTGGGGCATTTTTCAAAATTTGGAGTGTTTTCTTTGCCACTAAGCTCGGCTTTCAACCGGCTTAGTAGCAAAGAGGGGCATCTGTGAACACCCCAAATTTTTCAAAATCTTTTAAATATTCCCTTCTTGCCCCTAAATTCATTTTTTGAGCAAATGTGTCATTTTTAAATATAAATTCCAGTTCATTTCTCAAGTTTTATTGAAATTAAATTCATTTCATATGTTTAAATTGATTTCGGATCTGGATCCAATGTCCAGATCCAAATCTGAGTTTCCTTGTTCAAATTTTAAATTAAAATTATAGAAAATACCAAAAATATCCTTTAAATAGCTCAGACAGTCCATCCGACATCCGTTTGGATCCATTACGTTGTATTCCTTGATTTGAGTTTTAAAAACTCGAACATTTTCTCAAAACTTGGGTCCAAATCCACTTTCTGAAGAAATTTCTCCAAAATGGTCTGAAACTCTCAGAAAAATACTCTTTGTAAATATTTCTCAGAAAAATACGAAAATTTAGTGTTTAAAACTTTGTTTTCTTTTAAAATTTTAGTTTTCTACTACAAAAATACAAAAAAAATAGAAAATGCAAAATAGAAAAGAAACAAAAAATTAGTTTTTTTTGAAGAAACCTCTTTTGAAAAACCATTCTTTGCAAAATAATCTTTTTGAAAACACCCTTTTTGAAAAATCGGGCTTTTGAGAAAACTTCTTTTTGCAAAAATTTGTTAGGGAACCCCCTATGTGCAAAAAACCTGAAAAATGAGGGGTCCTTTTGAAATTTGTCTTTTTTTAGGGTTTTGATGAAGACTCTTCGTAGAAGAGAGTTACGGAGGCGCCTCCCCCCCCCTCCAGAACTTTCTTCCTCTCTACACCTCAGCCATGGCGTCGCTCCCTCCATCTCTACCATTGGATCAACCTCCTAAATCCTCCACCCTCGATTTCCAACGACGCGCAACCATCGGTCCTTCCAGAACCCTCCCCTCCTGCTTAAAAGGGAATGCAGGACGCCCCATTCCGGACCCGTCTTCACCTCCCCACCTTCCTCTACTTCACAAGACCGCTTCTCATCCTTCCCCTTTTCTGCTTCTTCACGATCGTCTTCATCTCTCCGTCTGGACATTTCTCCTCCCTCTACTTCTTTCTTTCCCTCTCCCCTTCTTCTTCTTCTTTGCTTCTGATCCCTTTGGTTTTCTCCCACTTGACTGAAGGAAGTTGATCACCCTCAAGTAAGCTAAGGTAAGTATTCTGTCTCGTTTTGTTTTCTAATTTTTTTTTACTCACTTCAAGCCCCGTTAACGCACCCCTTGTAAATCCGATTTACAGACAACAACATCGGTTTATACAGTGCAAAATCAACGGAATATACCTATTCCAACAAAAAAAATTTCTTTCCTATTTTTGCTTTCCTTTCTTATGATCAGTGAGTTTTTGCGGTTTTATACATGTCGATTCCCTAATTTTCTTAGATCAGGATTTAAATCCATGTCTTGTTTATTTGGTTTTCTTATTTATGTTTCTCTTTCATTTTTTTTTTTCTTCTTTCTTTTTCTTTTTGTTCCATTCCGATAATCGACTTATGCTTTGCTCATTTGTTAATTTTTTTTTTCTGTTTGCTTTGATCATCTACTGATTTTCTTTTGACGGCTAGTGGATCTTGATGGTCGTAATGGCGTCCATCTCCTGCCCAGCCATGAATGGTTCATGTTTCATCCCCTTTTCTCTCTTTTGAAGTTTTGAAAGGAAAGTTCATCATAGGCTCCCTGTCCAAACATTTAGTTCATTTCATGCATCACGGTGGTCATATTAAACATAGATTCCAGCATCATTTTAGTTTCCCCCTCATTCGTTACCTCAGAAATCCAGTGTTTCCATGTAAGATCGATACAGATCATTCCTGTGTTTGAACCCTTTTGTGTTGTAAAGAGATCAGGAAATCTGTTAGCAGGGTGTCTCTGCCGTAAGATCAGATGAGTTTCTGTCACAAGGTCTGTTCGAGCCACCCCACATTAGCCATTCCTGTTTTGAAGCAAACAATATTCTCTGGAGCGTCTGTTTGGTCTGGAAGTCCCTTAATAGAAGATGGCATAGCTGAGGAGCATTGAATCACATTCAATCCAGTTTGCTTTTACCCTGAAGCAAGTCAAGACAGAGAGATCCTATTCAATACAGCTAAGTATCAGCCTCCCTGCAATATTTCATGTGTTACCAATTACCTCTTTCACCCTCATGGGCTACATTACGTATATACTCCCTCAAAACAGGTAAGTATTCTGAAATTTTAAACTCTGAATTTATATGTCAAATCAGCAATTTCTCTAAGTTATGGTCTGGAAGCTTCGCTTGAACTAATGGGGATGAGGTAGTTGGATATCTCGCAAACAGCTTTGCCTCAGGCCAACTACATTCTCACGGGGTATAAAGATTCATGCTATCGTAACTACTCATGTCTTGCTTTTCTTTTCAGGTGACAATCTGGGTTCACAGTTTCCATTCTTTGATGTACTCCTGTTTAAAGCATCGACTTACGCAGTTAGATATATCCCATATGGTCATTCAGCAAGGCCCACCGTTGGGGAGCAGCTCGCTAATGTGTTCTGTTGTAGCAGAGTAATGAAAAAGATCGATCTGCTAATGAAGAAACTCACCCTGCAATTTGTCATGAAAATATCTTCTGCATCATCTGCAAATATTTGGTTCTGTTTCACTGGAGGTCAAGCCTATCACGAGTCATTGTATCATGAGCTCATATGGATCCCCCGTAGGCTGCTTTATATTCATTCGAACTTCAGGATGTTCGATACAATTCAATGATGACACATCTCAATTCTGCTGTAATGCATACATCAGTTGTTTGTATAGTCGCTATTCACAGCTCCTCAGGTCAGTGTAACCTCAACTGCTTATCATGGAAATTCATGCTGCACAGTATTTCCACATTCTAGTCCACATGAATTTTTCTTTGTTTACTTCACTAACATTGTGTTCATGCATTCATTTGTGGGTTATGAGTCATTGGTTCTCTTGCTCTTAGCCTCTCAATTGGCCAAAGGTCACGCCGTTGAGAATCATGGGCAGGATTCTTAAATCTCTTGCATTATCTGCGAAAACCCTTTACAGCCACCACAGATTCCACAGGAGATTATCATGTAGTTGAATGAAGTGCTGGACCTCAGTTCATGAGAGCAAGAGAGGATTGGGCAAAAGGGGCTTACGACAATTATGTTCTGAAAAGGCGCCTTTGATTTTGGGCTGAGCCATAAATCAGGTGGTGATGGTTAGGTTGAACTCTCAAAACACTTCTGCAATTAGTTTTGATGTTATGGGCCAGCATCTACTGTTCTGGCAGGGTTTCATCATCAGTTTTCCTCACCAATCTTTCTCCTGCGAGCAGAAAATTTGAAATAAGTGGGCATTGCCTGCCAAATCATGAAGTACATACACAACTATAATTATCAATGTGGTCGAACTGTTAATCTTGCCTCTGTCTGCAGAGCATGCTTTTATAGTTTTAACTTGGTTCATATCCTATGTTGCAAGCATGGGATACAAGTAACTGCAGACCTAGTAGAACCAGTTATGGATCTGTGATGTTTTGAAGACTACAGGTATCATCAGCTGAACAAGCTTCAGAATATGGTATGAGTTCTATATTTCAGTGACATGATTGCTCTTCATATTGACTAGTTTTGTATACCTGAATGCCTATCTAACTCATCAAATGTTAGATCTAGTTGTAGACATGATGCAACATGTAGTGGAATCCTATCGTTATAATCTTGTGAATACACTCCAATATATTGCACAAGGCACCTACTTTTGTAACATATGGGATTGTTGTTGTATCAACTGATTTTTTTTTTTTGGCCCAAATCCAAAGTAAGCTTGTCACTTGGTTGTCTGATAAAACTAGCAAAAATAAACAAGTGCCAATTTGATTTAATCCTTACTCATCATAGCTGCTTTTCTATTGTCTTATTATGGCGGGTGAATATTAATGAAAGTTGGACCATTTTTCATGCTTGACATGTGTTCAATATACAAGTTCATATGATATCAGTGCCAGAACCTATGGTCCCTGGATACTCCATTTTTTTTTCTCCATATCCTTGCCTTCCACGGTGGCTCCCCGGGGCCACTATGGTTTTAGCCTTCTACAGTAGCCATGAACAGCTACAACCCTTGATTACATTTCCGACCTTACAAGTTGTTGTATATACCTTATGTATATATACTTATATACATATATATTTATATATATATATATATATATATATATATATATATATATATATATATATATATACATATGCCCTATATATATTATATACCTATATGCATATATATGTATACATCCCTAAGTATATGATGTCACTCTCCATATTTCCACCATTTACATCTTGGTACATGAACATTTTACCATTAATATTCATATGATCATACTAATCAAGTGTTTTGCACGGAATATGTGGAAAATCTCATTAGTTGGAGTCATAAATTCAATTTCATACATTGTAATAGTTAGATTTTAAATAAGAATTTACATTTCCTATTTTAGATTAGAATGAATGAGCATTGTAAATATCATAAATTGCTTATTCTCATATTTTTTACCTTTATTTTTTCAAATCTCACAATGGTGAAACACGAATAGCACGTGCACCATTTCGTAAGAGGTAATTAATCCTAAGTTGATGATTTACATCAATGGCCATAGTCAGGATGTAAACAAGACTTAGGATCATCATCTTTTACGAAATAACACTGGACCCACACTGGATCCGTTTTCAAAATTCATCATATTTTCCTTAAATATTTTCTTCTTTTATCAGAATTTAACTTAAAATTAACTCAAAATATATACCAATGGCCATAGTCAGGGTATATTGAGAGTTAATTTCATTTTAAATTCTATAAAAGCACAAAAATACGTTTTATTCTTCACCTGAAATTAAATATAGATCATTATATAATACATTCAATGACCATATTCAAGTATGTATTATATTTTCAATCTTATTTCAATTCATGTAAAGAATGAAATACGATTTTCAAAATCCAATTTCAAAATTCTTTAAATTCATTCATCATGTAGGATAGAATTACATCATATTTTTCAAAAATTCCTTTTCAAAAACTTTAAGTGATATGAATATCTCCTTCAATCAATTCTTGTAAATCCAATTCATCTTTTCATTTTCAAATTTTATTCCATTTTCAATCTCAAGGTCCAATTTAAACCTTGAGATTTCAAAGTTTATTTTATATTCAAGATTTCCAATTCAAATCAGATTTCAAAGTTCAAATTGACTTTGAAATTTCAAGTTCATTTTATATTCAAAATTTCCAATTCAAAAACAGAATTCAAGTCCAATTTGACTTTGAAATTTATTTGCATATTCAAGATTCAAATTCTAAATTTCATTTTTCAAGTTCAATGTAGACTTAGAAATTCTTGATTCATCTTCTGAATTTAACTCCAAATCCATTTTTTAGATCCAGGATTCAACACTCATATTGGATCTCAGACTTTAGATCCAAATTCCTCTTTAGGATCCAGAGTCCAATTCCACTTTTGGATCTCAGACTTCAGATCCAGTTCCATTTTAGGATCCAGAATTCAATCACGTGTTGGATCTTAGACTTCTGATCCAAATCCATCTTAGGATCCAGAACCCAATTTTATCTTGGATCTCAGATCTCAGATCTTAAATACATCTTTAGATCCAACTCCACTCCCAATTCTAGATTTCAAATCCAATTCCATTTTCAGATCTCATCTGAACTCCCTAAATCCATTTCTATTCTTAAATACCATTTGATTATCTCAGATCCATTCCAAACTTAAAAATCCAAATTCAATTCCATCTCAAATATTCATTTCCTTTTCTAAATTCAAATCCAAATTCAAAGTCGATTTTGACTTTGAAACTTCATTTCCTTTCATTTCAAAGTTTCAAGTCATTCTTTCTCATTTATTCTTCTAAATCCTGATTTACTTAAAAAACTTAGAACTTCTCTGATCTATCTCAAAGTTCTAAGTTAGATTAAATCATTTCTTCACTCCTTTACCAAGTTCATCTCAGAATACATGGAAATTTCTAAATCAATTTTCAAAAGAGCATACATCCTTGCATTGCACAAGTATGATTCTTTGTGCATTTAGAGTTAGAATAAATTCTTAGATTATATTTAGGCAAAGCAAAAGGCATAGATTCGATACTTGGTTCGATTACCCCTAGTAAAGGCGCCAGGAACGGTCGAACCTCGTACCGACGAGCGAATCCCGTCTCTCCATTTTCCTGCAACATTTTAAAAAAACGGAGGCGAGTAATCTTCTAAATACTTTTCAAATCAAGGTCAAGTGAGACCGCGCAAAATAGTTCCTCTTCTCTTTTTCTTTCTTTCTTTTCTCTTCTCTTTCTCTTTTTCTTTCTTTTATTCTTCTCCTTTCAAAAAGGAGGAAAATAAAGGTTAGAAAAGGAAAAGAGAAGGAAGAGAGAGAAAGATACAAGAGAGGAAAAATTTTGCGATGATCACACCAGCAGCATGATACCCACTTTCAACTCCTCCCGGCCTTCCCCTGCACACTATTCCCACCTGCTGCATCCTGCGGGTGCATCCATCCCAGCCACTCCTCTACATTCATGCTGCAATATATCCCTCCACAGTATAACACCATAAACACCCTGCACACTCACAACATTTAATTCTTTTTACTATTTTACCTTCGGCGCCCCATTTCACTGTCACCATCTCCACCTTCACAGTTTCCTGTAGCTTCATATGTACATAATGTTTTTCATCATACGCATGTCATCTGTATTTTTTCTTTTAGCAACACATTTACCCCTTCCATTCTAGTAAACACTATGCTTGTTGGCCTAAATACGAATCTGTGTTGTAGCATCATTGCAGCATCATTTTTTTATCTTCTATTAACGGTATCCGTTCCTACTTGTGCTGCAATCTACCTGTGTCTCAGACTTAGCATCGCCCATTGCTCTTCACCATCCACCTCTTGTACGCTACACCCACTATCACTTACATTCTCATTATTTCTTTCTCTGTTGCACAACACCATACCTTCCATCTACATGGCATATCTCACCTCTACCATTGCTACAACATATCCTCACCCTTCCCACTCTCACTTAACTATTACACACATCTTCACCATTCATACCTACTAGTACTACAACCACGTCACATGCCTCCATTACATTGTATGTATATTCCTCCACCAACTTAGGTATCATATTTAGATAAATGTATATGAATTCAATCCTGGCAGTAGGTTTTAGATCTTGGGCATCATTAGTAACTTGGGTACTTTCACCATAGAGTAAGTATCATCATGTGTCTTTCTTATTAGGCCTAAGTCTTGTTTTTTTTACGTATATTCCATTTCTCCATGTATATATGGATTCTCACATGCATTTTAAAATCATCTCACCATTTGCTTTCTTGATCTCATGTGATATTGTCATCTTTCCTTGTATTTGTATTAACCCACTTTTTGCAGGAAATGCACGGAAAATGTTATAACTTTCCTTAGCTTATTAGTTGTAATCTCCATTTCAATCTCATAATTGTAATAGCTAGGTTATAATGAGAAATTTACCTTTCCTGCACTAGATTAGAATGTATGAGCATGCATATTTTCTAGAATTGCTTGTTTCATGATGTTCTATTTCAAAATTTCACAAATGGGAACACGAATGGCACGTGCACCATTTTAATAAGAGGTGATTAAGTCCTAAGTTGATGATTCACATCAATGGCCATAGTCAGGATGTGAACAAAACTTAGGATTTTTATCTTTTACGAAATAACACTGGATCCACACTAGATCCGTTTTCAAAATTCATCATATTTTCCTTAAATATTTTTTTTTTCTTTTATCAGAATTTAACTTAAAATTAACTCAAAATATATACCAATGGCCATAGTCAGGGTATATTGAGAGTTAATTTCATTTTTAATTCTATAAAAGCACCAAATGTGTTTCATTCTTCACATAAATTTAAATACAGATTATTATATAATACATTCAATGACCATAGTCAAGGATGTATTATATCTTCAATCTTATTTTAATTCATCTAAAAAATGGAATAGCTTTTTCCAAAATCCAATTTCAACTTCTTTAAATTCATTCATCATTTAGGATAGAACTGCATCATATTTTCACTTCCTTTTTCAAAAACTCCAAGTGATGTAAATATCTTCCTCGATCTATCTTCAATTCTTATAAAATCCAATTCATCCTTTCATTTTCAAATTCAATTTCATTTTCAAATCTCAAAGTTCAATTTAACTTTGAGATTTCAAAGTCATTTTTATATTCAAATTCAAATCAGATTTCAAAGTTCAATTTGACTTTGAAATTCCAAATTCATTTTATATTCAAAACTCCAATCAAACTCAAAGTTCAATTTAACTTTGAGATTCTTGATTCCTCTTCTAAATTCCAAATTCTATCTCAAATTCAAAGTATAATTTAACTTTGAAATTTATCTGTATATTCAAGATTCAATTTCTAAAAATTCCTTTTCCCAAATTCAAATCAGACTTAGAAATTCTTGATTCATCTTCTGAATTTAACTCCAAATCCATTTTAGGATCCAGGATTCAACACTCATATTGGATCTCACACTTCAGATCCAATTCCTCCTTAGGATCCAAACTCCAATTTCACTTCGGATCTTAGACTTCAGATCCAATTCCTCTATAGGATCCAGACTCTAAATTCACTTTGGATCTTAGACTTCAGATCCAATTTCACACTGGATCTCAGACTTCAGATCCAAATCCATCTTAGGATCCAGAGTCCAACTCTACATTTGGATCTTAGACTTCAGATCCAATTTCCTTATAGGATCCAGAATCCAATTTCATATTGGATCTCAGACTTCAGATCCAAATCCATCTTAGGATCCAGAGTCCAACTCTACATTTGGATCTCAGACTTCAGATCCATTCCAGGACCCAGAATTCAATTCCATTTCCAATTTTTAGAATCCAAATTCCACCTATAGATCACCTCTAAATTTCTTAAATTCATCTCTATTTTAAATACCATTTCTCAGATCCATTCTAAATTTCAAAACTTCAAAATCTAAATTCAATTCCATCTCAAATATTTATTTCCTTTCTTAAATTCAAAATTCAAAATTCAAAGTCCATTTCTGACTTTGAAACTTCATTTCCTTTCATTTGAAAGCTTCAAATCATTCTTTCCCAAAATCAAGATTTATTCTTTCAACTCTGATTACTTCAAAGACTTAGAATTTCTCTAATCTATCTCAAATTCTAAGTTAGATTCAATCATTTCTTCACTCCCTTACCAAGTTCATCTCAGAATACTTGGAAATTTCCAAATCAATTTTCAAAAGGAGCATACATTCTTGCATTGCACAAGCATAATTCTTTGTGCATTTAGAGTTAGAATAAATTCTTAGATTATATTTAGGCAAAGCAAAAGGCAAAGATTCGATCCTTGGTTCGATTACCCCTGGTAAAGGCGCCAGGAACGGTCGAACCTCGTACCAACGAGCGAATCCCGTCTCTCCATTTTTCCCGCAATATATTTTAAAACGGAGGCGAGTAATTTTCTAAATATTTTCAAATAAAGGTCAAGTGAGACCGCGCAAAATAATTTCTCTTCTCTCTTCTTTTCTTTTCTCTTTCCGTCTTCTATTTTCTCCCTTCAAAAAGGAGGACATAGAGGTAGGAAAGGAAAAAGAGAAGGAAGAGAGAGAATATTCCGAGAGAAAAAATTTTGCGATGATCACAGTTTTGGCGACCGTGATGGGACCTGTCTTCGTCCGGTTGAGTCTATGCCTTCACTTTGCCTAAATATTTTCTAAGTCTTTATTCTATAAATGTCAGCTTCATTTCCATGCAAACCTTAGGAGCCTAGATTTTGTCCTAAGCTGACATCATTGCATATAGGATCTAAGTATGGTTTGGTAGACCATATTGAGGAGATTATATCCATGTTCACATTAGATTTAGGTCTTAAATACAACTCTCCTCAAATTTTAGGGATTGAATGCAAAACAATGTATGCAAGTGTATGCTTCTCTTTATTTAAATCTATCTCTTTAGGACTTGCATTAGAGCCTTCTGGTTTTATTTGCATGTTGATCATATTTTGAAAACATCCCTACCTATATTGTCCCGGTCTTCACATTGCTGGGTTGTCTCACTGAACCATAGTTTGGGAGAGAGCCTCACAACCGGACCACTTATTTGGGTTCGCGCACCCCTACCACGTACCTAAGGGCCATAGTCCGAGGTATATTGGTAGGTGCTCAAGGATGTTGGGAAGCCTTTTACCTTAGAACTGGAGAGATATTTTATGCCACGTACTTCGAGCTTCGGCTTGAGTATATCGGCATACCTTGATTGGAATCAGATGATATAAATCTTAGAGTTAGGATTAAGGTCCTATCAGCCATTTCAAATATTGCATATAGAGTCAGCTTTAGGGAGTGCTATTTGTGCATCCTTGCTTATATATCTGTGATTGTATGATATTTTATATATATATCTTCCTTATGTTTTCCAAAACCCTGGGTATATACTTCAAAATTTTCTCTTTTTTTCTAAAACCCAGGTGTATTTTTCTTCTTCTTCTACATTTCTTCAAAAAATTCTTATGATCCTGCCTGCAAGTTCTTCAAATTTTAAATCCTTACCATTTATTCTCAAATTCCATTTTTCCTTTTATTTTCTTCCGTTTTTATATTCTTGTTTATATTTTCATAAAAATCTCTTTCCGTCAAGAGATATCCTTTTCAAAATGGTATTTTCTTTCATATTTTAGTTGGTTACTCTCCCTCGTGTTGTAAACAACACAATTGTCACAAATTTTGTGGTGACTCAATCCCTAGTAATGGGATACAATTGTTTAGATTTCAACCTAAATCCTCCCTCTTGTCAAAACTTCTCAAAAAAGTTTCTCTGGTCTAAAAATCTTCTCTTTCCTCTACAGAGAGATCACTGATATCCGAAAATGGTTACGACAAGAGCAGGAAAAGAAACAGTTCCTCAACTTAGCGACGGTGAGGCAGAGGAGATAAGCTCTCCTAAATCAGTCAGGGGACAGAGTCAGAACAAGAAAGACGACATCGACCCCGCTATGTATGATATGTTCCAAAAGATGATGGCAATGATGATGTCAGAGCAAGCCGAGGCCAAGCTGAAAGAGGTAGTTCCTAAAAGCAAGCTGAGGAAGAAGCCTGTAAAGAAGCAAGTCAGAATCATCATAAAGAAGGTGCAGCCAGACACTACTTATGAGGAATCAGAGTCAGTCAAGGAAGAATCGAAAGAGGAAGAGCAGATTGTCTACAAGCAGAATCCTCCAAGGCAGTCCGTAAAAATAGTTGCAGAAGAGCCGGAATCCGTCAACAAGCCCAAGTCTGGGGCTCCAGCAGAGGACCTGATGAGTAAGCAGATGAAGGAGATGAATCGAGCTATTAAGGATATTCAAGCCAAGGGTAAGGGCAAGCAGACCTACACCGACGAAGATTTTTATGATGGTCTAGATGGGGACGACAACCTGGAGAATCTTCCTCGTAAATTTCTTAAATTTGATGGAACTGGCAACCCTAAAGCCCATTTAGCCACATTTTATGCAGAGTGCAGTCGTTTCAGGAAAGATAACAGGGCTTTGTTCATCTGTTTTCCCCGCAGTCTGGAGGGTGTAGCAGCCAGATGGTATGCTGATCATGTGAATCCTATCGAACTACGAGAGTTCGATAAGGTAGTAAATCTGTTCATCGAGCGCTTCTTATTCAACACTGAAGCCTCACCTACATTAAATCATCTTTATAACCTGAAGCAAGGAGAGAATGAAAGAGCAGGTGATTTCATTCACAGGTGGAGAAGCACTTGTAATAAGATGAAGGTACCCATTCGTGAGGAGCACGCATTGCAGGTAATCCTCAACAATTTCTCTCAGCCCATAAGGAGCCTCATCTTCACTTCCCCGGTGAAATTCTTCATCAAGTTGATTGAGCTAGCTGAATGGCTCGAAGCAGGGATAGAAAGCGGGCTTTACGAGGGCACGCCTCTAGTCAAGAATATCCAAGACCAGAAAAAGAAGGCGCAGTTCGCTCATTCAGTTGAGGCCTCCCACAATAATCTTGGCAGCAGCAGCCAAGGAAACAAGAACAACAGTGGCAGCGGTCCGAGAGTAGATCAGGGCAAGGGTCAGAAGGAGAGATCTTATAAGAACAATGACAAGCCACTTCCAATTGGCATCCAGCAGAAAGGGGATCTTCAAGAGAAGCCCAAGTACATCAAGTGGGAGAAAGATCGAGTCTTCACTCCTTTAGATCAAACTATGGAAGCAATTCTGGATTACCTATTAAAGCACGGGATGATCAAGCTCCCTAAAATAGCGGATCCTCCCATAATCTTGGGAAAGTTCAAGGACCAATTCTGTAAGTACCACAGGGCAACGGGGCACGACACAAAGCATTGTTTCATCCTCAAGCACATGATACAAGACTGCATCAACATAAGTGAGCTGATAGAGAACGAGGAAGAAAAGCAGCCAGCAGTTCTGAGAGAGACATTCCCGGACAACTCAAAGAATTAATAAAGCCAAAGTTTTTGTTTGCTTTCGTCTCTTTTTGTCAGTTGTCTTGTAGGGGCTAGTTAGCCCAGTTTTCTAAGAGTCTTTTCCTTTTTAAAGTTCTTGTAAATATTCAGTTGTTATCAAACTTTTGCTTATCAAATTAAATGTCAATTTCCTTTATATCTTTTATAATGCTTCTTTTTCCTTTGCCATATTAGGGCATTTAAATTCCTGTTCTGTTCAGAATGCGAGACAATCCTGACATCATTCATGAGAGAAATGATATTACCTATGAGGGCTTTTTCAAAAAATCATGAAATTTCAAAAAGTCTTCGTTATGACCAAAGAGTTCAAATATTCTTTGGACTAACCTTTAACAAAAATCAACCCTCGTGTTGATCATATCTTCAAAAATAGGTTTTAGAACCATTGCATTGGCAAATCAACCCTCGTGTTGATCATGTTTTCCAAAATAGATTTTTTTTTGAACCATTGCATTTAAGGATTAACCCTTGTGTTGGTCTTATCCTCCAAAAATAGGTCTCAAATCTTGTGTTGATCATATTTTCCAAAAGTGGTTTTTCAAAACCGTCACATTTAAAGATCAACCCTTGCGTTGATCTTATCTTCCAAAATGGGTTATAAATCATCATATTCAAAGATCAACCCTTGCATTGGTCTTATCTTCCAAAAATGGGTTTTAAATCATTATATTCAAAAATTGACCCTGTGTTGGTCTTATCTTCCAAGATTGGTTTTTAAGCATTACCTTCAAATATCAACCCTTGTATTGATCTTATTATCAATTTCGAACTGTTATTTTTAGAAATTAGATCTATTGTTGATCTTCTTCTTCAAAATTAGGTATTCAAAACCATTGCCTTCAAAAATTAACCCTCATGATGATCTCTCACGTTTGATTTAAAGGATCAGATCTCGCGCTGATTATTCTTCTTGTGGTGGATTTTCTTCCCCCAAAATGATTTCTCATTTATCTTCTAAATGAACATTTTCCTTTCAAAATCCCATATGCAGGCAGGATCATAAAAACTCCTTTTTCTCAAATCTTGTAAATCTTCAGTTAATTTTGATATCTTTATCAGTTTCATTCATTTTATTCATAATTTTATCAAGTTTACATCAATTTTATCAAGTTTTATCAAGTTTATCAATATTTCCTCAACAACAACAACAACAACTACGCCTTCATCCCAAAACAATTGGGGTCAGCGATATGAACCAAAAAAGAAATTCATTTTGGGTCTTCCACATGAATCCTTTTCCTTCAATCATTTCTATCCAACGCCATGTCCTCGGTGAGGTTCAAAGCATTCATATCCTTTCCTATCATCTCCATCCAAGTCTTCCTAGGCCTACCCCGACCTCTTTTAACTAATATATTTTCCCATTTCTCCAACCTTCTAACTGGAGCATCATTAGGCCTTCGCCGAATATGTCCAAACCACCGTAAACGATTCTCTCGCATCTTATTTTCAATGGGTGCAACACCTACCTTCTTACGTATCTCTTCGTTCCGAATCTTATCTTTTATTGTATTTCCACACATCCATCTAAGCATACGCATCTCAGCTACACTCATTTTTTGAATATGATGTCTCTTGGCAGCCCAACATTCCGTACCATATAGTAAAGCGGGTCTAATAGTCGTCCTATAAAACTTTCCCTTCAACCGCAATGGCATTCTACGATCGCACAGCACTCCAGTAGCACTTTTCCATTTCATCCACCCAACCTTTATCCTATGATTTACATCTCCATCAATTTCTCCATACTTTTGAATGATGGATCCCAAATATTTGAAATAATCATTCACCGGTATATCTTGCTCACCAAGCTTCACTACACTCCCATCACTACTTCGTTGCTTACTAAATCGACATTCCATATATTCAGTCTTACTCTTACTCAACTTAAAACCTCTAGCTTCCAATGTCTGACTCCATAATTCTAACTTAGCATTAACCCCAGCTCTAGACTCATCAATCAAAACAATATCATCAGCAAACAACATACACCACGGTACATTTTCTTGAATTGATCTCGTAAGCTCATCCATCACTATTGCAAATAGGAAAGGGCTTAAAGCAGATCCTTGATGTAACCCAACCATTATCAATTTTATTTCCTCAATTCTATTAAAAATTTTATCAATTTTTTCTACCCTTTCAGGCTAAGGGATAAACCTGATGCCTCTTTCCCATGAGGTATTTTCTAAATATTCTTTATGGCCCCTTTCAGGTTAAGGGATAAACCTGACTCTCGTTGTCCGAGGTGTGCCCTTTCAGGTTAAGGGATAAACCTGACCCTCGTTGTCCGAGGTGTTCCCGCTCAGGTTAAGGGATAAACCTGACCCTCGTTGTCCGAGGTATTCCCATTCAGGATAAGGGATAATCCTGAGACCCCTCGAAGGAGCAATAACGCTACCTATGAGGATTCTTTCGTAAATACAAGTTTTGCCAATCTTCATTGATTCTTTTTAGATTTATATCGATTTTCTTCATTAAATTTTCTTAAATTCTATTCTTTTTCCCATTCAGGATAAGGGATAATCCTGAAACCCCTCGTAGGAGCAATAACGCTACCTATGAGGATTCTTTTGTAAATACGAGTTTCGTCAACCTTCATTAATTTTCTAAATTTATATCAATTTCTCTTTATTAAAATTCCTTAAATTCTTTTTCCCATTCAGGATAAGGGATAATCCTGAGACCTCTCGTAGGGGCAACAATGCTACCTATGAGAATTCTTTTTGCAAATACAAGTTTTATCGATCTCTATTGATTTCTAAATTTATATCGATTTTTCTTTAAATTCTATTCTTTTTCCCATTTCAGGATAAGGGATAATCCTGAGATCACTCATAGGGGCAACCATGCTACCTGTGAGAATTCTTTTTCACAAAAATAAATCATTTTCCTCAAATGTTCTACATTTTCTTCAAAGTTCCATATCCTTCTGTCTTCTCAAAGTTTATTCTTTCTATATTCTCCGTCAGGATAAGGGTTTAATCCTGAAAATTGGACCGCATACCTGGTCCATCTAAATCATAGATCATAAACCCTAAATCTTGTTATATCCCTTCTAAATTCAAGTCTCAAGTCATCTCTTCACAAAATTTTTTTTCTTTCCCTTTCAGGTTAAGGGATAAACCTGAATCATTTTCCTAAATTTTCCTCAAATGTATTTTCTTTTCCCTTTCAGGGTAAGGGATAAACCCGAATCATTCTTTTCCTAAAAATGTATATTCCATTTTCCCCTTCAGGATAAGGGATAATCCTGAAACCTCGGCCATTCTTCTTGCTTCAATCTCTAAATATCTTAAATATGCCGGTCTCCTTCCCGACTCTCAGTTGGGAAACTCGGTGCTCGCACTGGTTATTTTGCTAAATTTTTAAATTTAAAGATCAAGTTCAGTCCTCATACTGGTTGTCTTTCAAAAGTCTCAATCTTAAATTAGGTCGTTAAATGAAATATCCCAGCTACTTCGCTGGTCGTTAAATAATTAAATGAAATGTCCCAGCTACTTCGCTGGTCATTAAATAATTAAATGAAAAGTCCCAGCTGCTTCGCTGGTCGTTAAATGATTAAATGAAAAGTCCCAGCTACTTCGCTGGTCGTTAAATGATTAAATGAAATGTCCCAGCTACTTCGCTGGTCGTTAAATGATTAAATGAAATGTCCCAGCTACTTCGCTGGTCGTTAAATGATTAAATGAAATGTCCCAGCTACTTCGCTGGTCGTTAAATGATTAAATGAAATGTTCCAGCTACTTCGCTGGTCGTTAAATGATTAAATGAAATGTCCCAGCTACTTCGCTGGTCGATAAATGATTAAATGAAATGTTCCAGCTATTTCGCTGGTCGCTAAATGAAATGTTCCAGCTACTTCGTTGGTCGCTAAATGAAATGTTCCAGCTACTTTGTTGGTCGCTAAATGAAATGTTCCAGCTACTTCGCTGGTCGCTAAATGAAATGTCCCAGCTACTTCATTGGTCGCTAAATGAAATGTCCCAGCTACTTCGCTGGTCGTTAAATGAAATGTCCCAGCTACTTCGTTGGTCGTTAAATGAAATGTCCCAGCTACTTCGTTGGTCGTTAAATAAAAGGTCCCAGTTTTACTGGTCGTTAAATAAAAGGTCCCAGTTTTACTGGTCGTTAAATAAAAGGTCCCAGTTTTACTGGTCGTTAAATGAAAGGTTCCAGTTCCTTCGTTGGTCGCTAAATGAAAGGTCTCAGTTCACTGGTCAGAATATCCAAAATCATAAATTACAACTAAAGGTCGCGTCAAAATCTATATTGAGTAAGTATTTCACATAGAAGTCATGAAAAATTTGCCAATTTGCTAAAAGTATTTGTTGATTCCAATATTCTTACTGCACAAAAGAATTTCCTCGAACTACCTCTAGTATTTTCTTCATAAAAGGTAAAACTTTTTGCGAAAAAGAGGTAAAAATCAAATCTTTTTCCTGTTGATCAACCAAAAGGATGAAAGAAATATCCTCGGTATGATTAGTGAAATAAATATTCGATGACATTGAAAAGCCGGAAGCGAATTTATATTGATCATAGTTATGACGCATGTTTTAAAATGACTTTCTGGCAATTAGTCAGTGGAAATATCCTGAGCGATAAAAAGAATCCACTCAATCCATATCTCCTTATCCATTTTAAAGCTGCAATCAAATATCCACAAAAGGGATCTCTCAATTATCGTCAAGATAAAGGCAAATAGGCAAGCAGATCCCTGGGGCCAAAGAAGATTTGGATCATCTACCGAGATGAAGGAGTTTGTGAAAGATCCTTCCAGGGAAAGTTCAGATCACCGTCGAGATGAAGGTGAGTGTGATGGGTCTACCGACAAACCCTAAAAGATATTTGATTCCAGCTATCATCTAAATACCTTTGAGACAATACCATCATATATAATCCCTGAGAAAATGAAGGATCAGAGCATCTCCGAGATGAAGGAGTTTGTGACGTACCCTTCCCTGAAAAGAGAGAAAAGTCAGGACATCTCCAAAATGAAGGATGATGTAAAGAGCTCGAAAAATCCCAATGACTCAAAAAGAGTGCAAGAAGATCACCATGAGAAAACACCCAGATATCAAACTGCCAAAATTGCCAAAAGTTATCTTTTCTTATGCGAAATTCTTTTATCAATGTCTTTTTCACTACTTGCTTTTATGAAGTTGAGAATATTTCTTCTCTTCTCATATCCAGGGAAATGGATAACTTCCTTGAAGAAAATCATCAGTGCTAAAATTTTGAATTTGACTCTTAAAGATCGAGAAGTTAACCTCGTTGGAGGAAATACTCTAGGTAAAAGAGGGAATATCTTGGCACACATGTACACATTTTCAAGCGTTGAAGTCAATTATAAATTTTTGGCAAAATTTTCTAGATATTCTAAGAATGAAATAAGTAGTCAATATCCATTTCTGATGCAACCTAGCGTTGTTCAGAAGAGTTACCCCATTCAGTTGAAGTATCTCTCCTGTCCCATCACGGTTTCAAGAAATCCGTATGGTTGTTCCCACTCAGGTTAAGGGTCAAAACCTGTACTTCCTGCGAGAGGTCATTAAATTTAAAAGTTGATTTTAGTCTCAGCAATGAGACACCCAAGTTCATCCCTTTTTCAAGCTTTAGGGAACCCCATTTCCTTCCTCCTTTCGCAAACCCCTTTCGGATTTGTTCGTCCAAACTCCGAAGGTCCCATCATGGTCTCTTCACTCGAGGATTCCATATGGTCGTTCCTTTCAGGTTAAGGGTTAAGCCTGAACCTCGTGCATCGAGGTATCTTCCTTTTTCAGGTTTTGGTTAAACCTGAGTCTCATTTTGACAAGGTTCCTCATTTTGACGAGATGTTTTCCTCCAGTCCCATCATGATTCTTCCCATCGAGGAATCCATGCTTTGTATATCCATCCAGGACAGGGTCATACTTGAATTTCATCTCGCGAGGCATTCTCTCATAAATGTCCCATCAAGGTCCTCGCATATTCTTTTCCCCATTCAGGGTATCTTGACATATCTTCGTCCCATCCAGGTCAAGGGCTAAAACCTGAGTCATTCCACAAGGCTGATCTAGTCTCACCCACGAGACTTGATCTAAATTCTTTATCTTTCATCATTTCGATATCATCACCCAAAGTCCCATCACGATTTCCTCATTCTTTACTCAATCATATCATTTTTGAGGATTTCTTCTTCCCAAAGCCATTCAGGATAAGGTTTTAAGCCTGAAAAAAAAAACCATCTTTTCAAAAAAATTCTTCCACACCCAGTCCAGATCTGCGGACTGGGGCATTTTCAAAATTTGGAGTGTTATCTTTGCCACTAAGCTTGGCTTTCAACCGGCTTAGTAGCAAAGAGGGGCATCTGTGAACACCCCAAATTTTTCAAAATCTTTTAAATATTCCCTTCTTGCCCCTAAATTCATTTTTTTAGCAAATGAGTCATTTTAAATCTAAATTTCAGTTCATTTCTCAAGCTTTCTTGAAGTTAAATTCATTTTATATGTTTAAATTGATTTCGGATCTGGATCCATTGTCCAGATCCAAATCTGAGCCTCGTTGTCCAACTTTTTAAATTAAAATTACAGAAAATACCAAAAATAGTTTTTAAATAGCTCGGATAATCCATCCGACATCCATTTGGATCCATCACATTGTATTTCTCGATTCGAGTGTCAAAACTCGAACATTTTCTCAAAACCTGGGTCCAAACCCACTCTTCTGAAGAAATTTCTCCGAAATGGTCTAAAATTCTCAGAAAAATACTTTTGTAAATATTCCTCAGAAAAATACAAAAATTTAGTGTTTAAAACTTTGTTTTCTTTTAAAACCTTAGTTTTCTACTATAAAAATACAAAAAAATGGAAAAAGAAATATAAAAATAAAAAAAAATTGAGGAAGGCAAATGGTTTTAAAACTTGAAAAGTTGAATTTTTGCCAAAAACCTCTTTTTGAACCATTTTTTTTTTTTACAAAATTCTTTCAAGGGGGCCTTCTTTTGGAATTTTAGAAAATCTCCAACAGCTTCTTCCCGCGCACTCGCCTTCTCCTACCACTGCCGTTGATCTTCAAACAAACTTCTCATTTTCTACCTTACATCGACAACTGAACTTGTCTCGAACCATCATCTTCTTCTTTAAAAAGGAAGCATACAGACGAAGCAAGGGATCGCCTTCACCCCTCCACCCTTCTAGCATCTGTTTTTTTTTTCTTCCTTTCCCCATTTCCTCTGGATTGTTCTCCTTCTCCCCCTCTCTCCTTTCTCTCAATTTCCTTCCTTTGGGGCCGCTCCTTTAAGTAGCTGAAGACCGACTGCAATTGAGAAAGGCCACGAAGTCTCAGATCCGTCTCTCAGAGTCCCTGCAAAGCCACGAAGGAGGCTGATCCCCCCCCTGTAGGACTACAGGTGAGTAACCATCCTTCTTCTCTCTTGATTCTCGGTGAAAACTTTTTTTTCCCATTTAATGCACTCACTTATTTGGATTCCTTTCCTTTATCTCCTTTTCTTTTCAATTTTGTTTAGCATAAGGCACCAGCGGTGGGATCGACCTGCATATAGCAGGATCGACCCACCCATGGCTATAGCAATGGAGTACCCCCGGTCTGGCACATTTCCTTCCACTTCTTTTATATTTGATGTTTTCATATGATTGCTAATTCGTAGCTTATTTCATTATCGATTTCCTCTTAGTACTTATTTTCTTTTCTTTTTTTATTTGTATATGATTTATGATACTGATATTTTTTTGTTTGATTTGGGTTTTCTTGATGCGAAACATTCTGATTTCTTTTGTCTGGATTGCCTTCCACGTTGTTCTTCATCGTTTCCCTTCATTTCTTCTCTCCATTTTTTTTTGGTGTGTGAAAGTGTTGGATAGCTGCCCCAATTCTATGCCTCTTTTGGTAATCCAGCAACGACCGATCACCACATTCACTGTGGAAATGCTTCATTTGGGGGTCCCTATCAAGCATTTTGTTAGCCGACTCCATCCATCCATTCTATTTGTTTTATCCCTCTCATTTCATCATATTATTGCCATTTTTCCTTTGATTTTCCCTGTTTAAACTTCGCTACATTGCGTGGGTGTGTTGATCTACTATGATCCCATTCATCTTCAGTTGTATTTTTTTTAGTTGCTACCTGGATAACTTAGCAAACACTTTCAGTTTTTTTTTTTTAGTTTTCTCTGTATGCACAATCTGATCCATTTTTATTTTATCATAATTTCATTTTCCTGTGTATCCTTTTCATTCATTTTATTTGATTTTCGTGATCAGCACAACACTCTGCACCCCATTTCCAGGTTCTATTGCCGTTCTACATTTTCACCATTGTTGTTGCCATATCAACATCATGCGTATATTTTTAAACTTTTCACCTGCATGTTTAGTTTCAACATCACTTATATAGATTGATTCATCCTATTGTCTATAATATTTCAAGTTATACTTGCTCTTGAGCATTCAAAGTCTTGCAACAAGGGCTGCTGGAAACTCGTGTTGCACGAACTCCTAAGGGGCAGGGCTGTGGGGGAATCTAGATGGCGAAAATCTGTGTTATCCCTGTAATCGCACGTTAGATTGTCAACCCATCATCGGAATTGTCTTTTGAAGAAGGAGAGATCCCATGCGAGCAGTAAGGTCTCCCTTATTGGCATTCACAGGTGATGGTCCAGAAACTAGTAGCCCTTGTTGATGCCAAATGCAGTTTGGTGCATCATTCAGATCAATGGAGATGATGGTCCAGAAGGTGACAACTCTTGTTGACGCCAAACATGATTTGGTTCCTCATCCAAATCAATCGATCAGTCTTTTGCCAAAATTCCTTCATGCAGAAGTTCTGATGTGCATCGCTGGTCATTAAGATATTGGCTTACCTGGTAGTTATGGGTTTTCTAAACTATTTGCAGGACCTCAGCCTATTTTCTGAAAGTGGGTCTTCAAAATTTTGAAGAATCAAAAACCTATGATGTTACCAGTGATGTGATAGGCAATCTATGCCAGACACTGAAGTATAAAATCTCCCCATTCCATGATAGTGTCATGGTGCTGCCTTTTGCAGAAACCTGGCTTGTGACCAATTGTTCGGTAGTCGGCAGCATACCATTTTGCAGCATCTCATCCCTTATAGCGCATCACATTATCAGTGCTAACCCCTTTACACCTCATGTATCTCATCTCTGCATAACACTTGCAGTTGATGAGTTTATTCCATCCTGATCAGGGCAGCCAAAAATTTCAGAGATTTACCCTGTCATAGAGCTACCCTTTTAGTGAATAAGTTCTGGATTTTTCCTTTTAGTAAGGAGGGACATTTGTCCTTCATCAAACTCTGCATCCAGATAGATACGGGCTTAGTGAGGCAGGGACACCTATCTAGGCCAGAGACAACAGGCCTATAGCTTAAAAGAGATCATCTTTCCACATGAACCCAATGGTGAAACAATTGAATTAATATGGTGGCATGCAAATGGAGTTCGGTTTACAGAAGAATAACTTGAAATAATGGTCAACAAGAAGCTGCAATGAGCTTTCCATAGTCACTAGGAGGCCTAAGAGATACAGATTACCTGTTACTTTTGCTATCCATAATCAAACTACCAATTTTGCTTCTAAAGAACAAAGCCTTCATGCTCTTTTACATTCCCGTGAATACCAAACTCTTCTTCAAAGGAACAGCCGGCTTGTTGAGAAAAGATGAATGCCTAGCTGACTCTCCCAGTATGAAGCAGCTGTTGAGAACCAAGGCTGATGCTTTTTTTTTTTTTTAATGATCATTTTGAATCTAACATTGCTTGGATGCAGTTGGACTCTAAGCCAGATGCTACCATTGGTCCGTAGAAGATATACGAAGATGCATTCTTTGGATATGAGGCAGTATTTGAGGCATTCATAGGGTTAGGTGATGATGATGCAACTTCCTAAATTAAGGTCTCTGGCGATCATCTGTAGGGTTTGGAAGGCAATTTTCCTTTTGATAATATGTTCATGTCAAAAGATTTCTTTTTTTTTGCTCTTTTTTTTACATCTCACCTATATATATTCCATTTTTCTTACACATCAAACCCTTCGTATCAACATCTTCATTTCATCATAGTGTTTTGTTGTATTCAGACAATACCTGCTATATGTTTTGCACTTTGTAATTCACTACTTTAACACTTACCTACATCCCACCTTACCAACAACATTGTTCCCCCCACTACAGCCATCCCTATGATGACTCCCCAGCCACACTTTTTTTTTTTCATAATTAGCATCCACCTTTCATATATCTGGAGCATTCATTGCCCATACTTGTGCCTATTGACCACCTTCCAAACATTGTCCCGTTACACAGTAGCCAACACCTCTCATCAAGCATTTCCTTTGACAAGTGCATTCTTTAAAGCACATCTGATCTGCTTTAACACTTGCCAACTTTTATCACTAACACCCACAGCATCCATCTTGTACAACAGTCTACCATACTTAGTTTCCTCATCTGCCTATTGCTGTCACTATTTTCCAATACCCATCATAGGCATCTTTACTACTTCCACCCGCATCCTGCTGCAAATCACACTATTCACGGCGATTTCCTAATCACAGTATCCACCTTTCATATACTATTCATCACTCCTTTGTAAGCATAGCCTGCTACTTACCAGCCTCACTTCCCAGCAGCATGATACCCACTTTCAACTCCTCCTGGCCTTCCCCTGCACACTATTTCCACCTACTGCATCCTGCGGGTGCATCCATCCCAGCCACTCCTCTACATTCATGCTGCAATATATCCCTCCACAGTATAACACCATAAACACCTTGCACACTCACAACATTTAATTCTTTTTACTATTTTACCTTTGGCGCCCCATTTCACTGTCACCATCTCCACCTTCACAGTTTCCTGTAGCTTCATATGTACATAATGTTTTTCATCATACGCATGTCATCTGTATTTTTTCTTTTAGCAACACATTTACCCCTTCCATTCTAGTAAACACTATGCTTGTTGGCCTAAATACGAATCTGTGTTGTAGCATCATTGCAGCATCTTTTTTTTATCTTCTATTAACGGTATCCGTTCCTACTTGTGCTGCAATCTACTTGTGTCTTAGACTTAGCATCACCCATTGCTCTTCACCATCCACCTCTTGTACGCTACACCCACTATCACTTACATTCTCATTATTTCTTTTTTCTGTTGCACAACACCATACCTTCCATCTACATGGCATATCTCACCTCTACCATTGCTACAACATATCCTCACCCTTCCCACTCTCACTTAACTATTACACACATCTTTATCATTCATACCTACTAGTACTACAACCACGTCACATGCCTCCATTACATTGTATGTATATTCCTCCACCAACTTAGGTATCATATTTAGATAAATGTATATGAATTCAATCCTGGCAGTAGGTTTTAGATCTTGGGCATCATCAGTAACTTGGGTACTTCCACCATAGAGTAAGGATCATCATGTGTCAAGAGTTTGGAAAGCGGTTTTGTAGATGTCATTTTTGGCCATTCTTATCTGATTATACCCGACTCTTAAATCTAACTTAAAGAAATGTTTCACCCTATGCAATTCATCAAGCAATTCTTCAATAACTGGTATTGGATGTTTATCCTTAACTGTGATATTATTGAGTGCTTGGTAATAAATACAAAATCTCTATTTATTATCTTACTTTTTGACTAATAACATTAGAGAAGAAAATGGGCTGGAGCTTGGTCTGATAATTCCACTCTCAAGCATTTCTTTTACCATTTTCTTTATTGCCTCTTTTTGAGTAACCACATAACAATATGGTCGAACATTCACAGGTTTGGAATTCTCATCTAACACAATATGATAGTCTTGGGACCTTGGCGGTGACAATTCCTTAGGTTCCTTGAATACCATATGGAACTCTTCTAACACTTGAGCCAAATCACTCTGAATGTTTATTTTGTTTTTATCTATTTTAATTTTTTTAACCAAACACAATACGACCCTCTTGGTTGACCTTAATGTTTGAAGTACTTTCTTATTTTCAACATCTTGAGTTGCTTTTAGAATGCCACATTCATTGCCCTTTCTATAACTCATTTCCATGTTACTGAAATCCCATGAGACCTTTTCCAATTGTTTAAGCCATGTGATCCCTAAGACCACATCCATCCCTTGTATTGGAAGTAGATAGAGATATACCAAGAACTTGGATTGATTGAACATAAGTGGAGCATCTTGGCAAACATGAGTGCATTGTAAACTTTCACCATCACCAATGAAAACTTGGAACATTGGGTGTTCCTTGATTTGTTAACCCGTTTTCAAAGCCATTTTTTATTCAATAAAACTATGTGTTGCCCCAGTGTCTACTAACACTTGAACTTTGTGCTCATTAAGCTTGCCTTCAAACTTCATTGAATTTGGAGTAGCATTCCTTAATAGTGCATGATATCCCTCATTTTCTAGTGTTTCCTCTTTGGATTCTTCGCTCTCCTCCTCCTCCTTTTAGATTTGAAGAATTTTCAAACTTTTTCACTTATGGCTTGGGTTCCACAATTCATACTCTTCAAAAGTCTTTCAATAAAACAATAATCTTCTATTAAATTCTCCCATCCTCCCCCTTGATACTGGGGCATTTTATTTTGATCTATACTTATCTTCCTTCATCATAATGCAAGCAGGATCAGACGAATCTTTTTCTAAAAATCTTACCAATCCTTTGTTAACTTGGTTATCTTCATTAAATTGCATTTATTTCATTTTTTTTTATCTAAACAAGTTTTATCAATTTATTATCAATTTTATCAATTTGTCAAATTTTATTAAGTTTCATTTTTACTAAATTTTATTTCTTTATCTTTAAAAACCCCTTCAGGTTAAGGGATAAACCTGATGCCTCTTTCCCATGAGGTATTCTTTTATTTATATCTTCCCCTCAGGTTAAGGGAAAAACCTGACCCTCGTTGTCTGAGGTGTTTCCCATTCAGGATAAGGGATAATCCTGATACCCCTCATAGGAGCATCGCTGCTACCCGTGAGAATTCCTTTTCAAAATAAACTTTCAGTAAATCTCTTTAAGTTCTTCTCCATTTTTATAAATTTTATTCTGCTTCAGGTTAAGGGATAAACCTGAATTATTTCCCATAAAATTCTTCAATTCACCTCCAAATTTTGTTCTATACTCCCTCAGGATAGGGGAAAAATCCTGAAGCTATCATAAATAAATTCGGATCTTAGGCCACCTTGGGTCAAGGATCTCGAAGGAATCTTTTTCATCGTCGAAATCTATTCATGCTTTTGTCAATCCTTCAAATTTCAACTCCCAGGTTGGAATCGTTTCCTTCCCATCTGAGTTCCGACTCAGGATTTCATTTTTCCATTTTATCATTGTTTTTCTCTTTCTTAAAAACCGGGTTCCGACTCAGATTTTCCTTTTTGTATATTCTTATTTTTGAAGTCTCAAGTTCCGACTTGAACTTCCTTTTGAATCCAATGCTCGTGTTGGACAAATCGTTGTTTTGAGAATTCGAGTTTTCAAACTCAATTCTCATTCATTTTCTTATATTTAAAAACCGGGTTCCAACTCAGATTTTTCTTTTGTATATTCTTATTTTTGAAGTCTCAAGTTCCGACTTGAACTTCCTTTTGAATTCCATGCTCGTGTTGGACAAATCGTTGTTTTGAGAATTCGAGTTTTCAAACTCAATTCTCATTCATTTTCTTATATTTAAAATCCGGGTTCTGACTCGGATTTTTCTTTTGCATATTCTTATTTTTGAAGTCTCAGGTTCCGACTTGAACTTCTTTTGAGTCCAATGCTCGTGTTGGACAAATCATTGTTTTGAGAATTCGAATTTACAAACACAATTCTCACTCATTTCTTATGTTTGAAAAAACCGAGTCCCGACTTGGATTTTTCACTTTTGTATATCCTTATTTTCTCTTGAATTTTCCTTGTCAATCTAATACTCGTATTTGGAACAGAGTTCTCCTTGAACTTCCCCTTCAGAATAAGGGATAATCCTAAAAACGCCGACAATCATTCTTATTCAATTCACAAACATCTTAGAATGTCGGTCTCCTGTTCAAATCTCCGTTGAAAAATCCAGTGCTCGTGCTGGTATGCATTTTCGAAAACCCAGTGCTCGTACTGGGATGCATTTTTTTGAAAACCCAGTGCTTGTACCGGGGTACATCTCTCGAAAACCCAGCGCTCGTACTGGGGCATTTTTGAAATCCAGTGCTCGTGCTGGTACATCTAGCACTCGTGCTAGTTGTTTGGCTGACTGATCAGTTAGCCCTCCAGGTTCAGTCTTTGTACTAACCAATCATCATTACTCAATCTCTAAATTCTCAATTTCGACCTTCAGGTCATCATTTTATCAAATTTCAAATCTTCTTCTCTTGCGAAGGACCCTCTTCAGGGAGAGTTCGAGGGAGCTTGTTCCTTTCGCATACAACCATCTTTCGTTTGCAAGAATCCTTTTTCAGGGAGAGTTTGAAGGGACTCATTTTCTTCGCGAACAGTTTGCAAAACAACAACCAACTTTACACAAAAGAACCCTTTTTTTTCTAGGGAGAGCTTCGACGGAAGCTCGTTTCTTTTTGTGGCCCCCATTTTTCTCAAGTTTGGCCAACCCCTTCACAGAGGACCCTCTTTTAGGGAGAGTGTGATGGAGTCGTTCCTCTGTGATACTTTCTCAACTTTGTTTTTTCGGCCGCCTTTCCATAAGAGAAGCCTAGAGATAGGAAGTTTTGACGAAAACTTAATTTCTCTTCGAAAGTTCCGTTTTGCAAACACCTCCTCTTTGGGGAAGAGAGGAGTATTTCCAACTTCCCGTTCAGGTAAGGG
Source organism: Nuphar pumila (assembly GCF_984573655.1). NCBI lineage: Eukaryota > Viridiplantae > Streptophyta > Magnoliopsida > Nymphaeales > Nymphaeaceae > Nuphar > Nuphar pumila. The sequence continues at coordinate 42,959,462 of NC_143261.1, forward strand.
CTAAGCCTGAGTCTCTCTTTTGGGGGGAAAAAGAGAGGAGAATTTTGTCACGGACATGTCAATTCGATATCAAGCGATCTCTTTCATCAAGGATTTTAAGAATATTTTGCCAATTTGTTATCAATTCATCGTTGATCTCAAAAAATTTTTCATCGTATAACGAACTACCTCAAACTACCTCTAGTATTATTTCCAAAAGAGCAAGACTTTTGGTAAATAAGAACTGAATTCAAACTTTTTCTGTTGGTCAACCAAGAGGATGAAGAAAAATCTTCGATATGACCGGCAAAGGAAAATTCAATGATGTTGAAAACCTATAAGTGAATTGATATTGATCATAGCTATGGCACATTCTTAAAGATTATTCCTCTGGCAGTAAGACAGTGGAAATATCTTGGGCAGTAAAAAAAAAAGAATCTACCCAATCCATATCTCCCCAGTCATTTGAGCTGTAAATCAAATATCCGCAAAAGGGATCTCTCAATTGTCGTCAAGATGAAGACGAATTATGCTAGCTAGATCTCCGGGGCCAAAGAAAATTTGGATCATCTCCGAGATGAAGGAGTTTGTGAAGGATCCTTCCAGGGAAAGTTCAGATCACCGTCGAGATGAAGGCGAGTGTGATGGACCTACCGACAAACCCTAAAAGATATTTGATTTCTGCTATCATCTAGAGAATTTTGACCAATGAACCTATATCATCAAGCCTAACTCCTGAGAAAAACAAGGATCGGAACATCTCTAAGATGAAGGAGTTTGTGACGTACCCTTCTCCTGAAAAAGAGAGAAAAGTCAGGACATCTCCAAAATGAAGGATGATGTAAAAACCCAAGAAAGCTCCATGACTCAAGAGAGTGCAAAAAGATCATCATGGGAAATGTCCAGGTTATCAAACTGCCCAAAATTGCCAGAAATCATCTTTATCTGTGTGAAACTCTTTTATCAATGCCTTTTCACTCAATTGTTCTTATGAAGCTGGAAATGTTTCCTCTCTTTTCATATCAAGGAAATCGATATCTTCCTTAAAGAAGTTCAACGGTAACAAATTTGAATTTGACTCTTGTTTCTACAAAGTTAGCTCAATTGGAGCTAATACTCTAGGTAGAAAGAGGTGATATTTTTTATACACAATTCAATCATGCTAAATCAACTACAATTTTGGCACCTTATTGGCAATAATTTGTCATTATCCCAAAATGAAGTGTGAACTTGATGATTCGTTTTGACGTATCCTGACGTCATCCCTTCTTAAGACTGAAAAGTCCTTTCCTTTCGTCTGATCTGAGCGCTCTCAAATTTGCACACTTCCCTATGTTCCCCACTGTTCCGCCATGGACAGTTCCCGCTCAGGATAAGGGTTAAACCTGAACTTTTGCAAGAAGACTGTTATTGTCAAAAGCTATTTTTAGTCTCAGCAATGAGGCGCCCAAGAACAACCCCTTTTCAAGCTTTAGGGACTCCCATTTTCATCCTTTTGCAAAAAAAAAAAAAACCCTCTCGGACTTGTTGTGCAATGTCTAGAGGTCCCATCACAGTTTTCCTCGCTCTCCGAGGATTCTGTATCTATTCAGGCTAAGAATTAATCCTGTTACCTCGCTCCTCGAGGTATCACCCAAACCTTCTGCGAGAGGTCGTCTATTTTTAGAAAGCTAATTCAGTCTCAGCAAAGAGGCGCCCCAGATCATCCCTTTTTCAAGCTTTAGGGAATCCCTTGTTTTTCTCTTCTCGCAAAACCCCTTCCAGATTTGTTCGTCCAAATTCTGAAGGTCCCATCATGGTCTCTTCATCCGAGGATTCCATATGGTCGTCCCTTTCAGGTTAAGGGTTAAGCCTGAACCTCGCTCCGCGAGGTATCTTCCATTCAGGATAGGGTTAAACCTGAGTCCCGTTTTGACTAGATATCCTTTCTAGTCCCATCACGGTTTCTTCATCCGAAGATTCCATATCATCCCCTACTCAGGTCAAGGATTAAATCTTAAATCTTCTTCTGATGATATATTTCTTCATGTCCCGTCACGGCGTTCTCGTTCGAGAGTTCTGTATGGTCACCATTTTCAGGATAAGGGTGAAGCCTTAACCTTGCTCCATGAGGTACCTTCCTTTCAGGTTTGGGCTAAACCTGAGCCTCGTTTCGATGAGGTAATCCTCCCCGTCCCATCATGGTTTTCATTACAAAGGAATCCATGCTCCTTGTACATCCATACAGAAAAGGATCATGCTTAAGTTTCATCTCGCGAGGCATTTCTCTAAAAAAAATGTCCCATCGAGGTCTGCTAATATTCCTTTCCCCATCCAAATTATCTTGATCTATCTTCGTCCCATCCAGGTTAAGGGCTAAAACCTGAGTCATTCCAAAAGGTTGATCATGTCTCACTCATGAGACTTGATCAAAATTCTTATCTTTCACCATCTTGGGATCTTTTACCCAAAGTCCCATCATGATTTCCTTATTCCTATCATTCAGCTATATCATTTTCAAGGATTTTGTCTCCCCTAACCATTCAGGATAAGGGTTTAAGCATGAAAAACCATGTTTTCAAAATAAATTCATCCACATCCAGTTCAGATCTGCTGGCTGGGGCATTTTTCAAAATTTGGAGTGTTTTCTTTGCCACTAAACTCGGCTTTCAACCGGCTTAGTAGCAAAGAGGGGCATCTGTGAACACCCCAAATTTTTCAAAATATTGTAAATATCCCCTTTTTGCCCTTTGCACCCATTTTCTAGGTAATTGAGTCACTTTTTTTTTATTTCTCAAATTTTGTTGAAATTAAATTCATTTTACATATCTGACTCAATTTTGGATCCGGATCCAGATAAAAATCTTAATCTGAGCTTCGCTATCCAGTTTTTAAATCAAATTCCCAAAATTTCCAAAATAACTTTTTGAAAAGCTCAAACAGTTCATCCGGATCCGTTTCGATCCATCGAGTTATGTTTCTCAATTTGAGGTTTTAAGCTTGAATATTTTCTCAAAACTTGGGTCCAAACCCATTTTCTGAAGAAATTTTCCCAAGATAGCCTTGAAAACCCTCTTTTGTAAATATTTCTCAAAAATACAAAAAAATTAGTTTTAAATCTTTGTTTTCTCGTAATTTTAGATTTTATTCCAAAAATATAGAAAATGAAGAAAAGAACAAAAAAAATATATAAATACAAAAAAAAGAAAAATATATATATAGTGTTGAAAAAAAAAATCCCTTTTCAAAAACGTCTTTTTGAAAATACTTTTGAAAAGGACCACCCTTTTAAAGAGGGCTTTAGCAAAATTTCTTTGGGGTTTTCTTCATGTTGTCTCGCTTTCTCTGTCTCGGTTCTCTCGTACCTCCTCTGTCTCATTTTCGGTCACCATTTCGGGTTCTCTCTCTTCATTCTCGCTGGATCCGAAAACCTTCTCCCCCTCTCGCTCGAGCCCTCCATGGCCAAGCCCCCACCATGTGCGACCTTCCTTCCTCAACCCTCCATCTACCAACAGCCTCTCCTCCCTAAGCCATCCATCGGCCGCAGGCTACCCTCCAGAAAACTCCTCCACTTCCTCATCCTCGATCTCCAACGGCCCCCCATCGCGTTCCTCATCCGCCCATCGCCTGCTCCTCTCTCGCCCGAACCCTCGATGGCCAACCCATGTGCGGCCTTCCTTCTTCAACCCTTGGATCATCCTCGCTCGCCACAGCCCGTCGATGCCCAACCGTCGCTCCCCTTCCTGATCCTTCTTCGCCCTCTATAAAAACAAGGGTATAAGGGAGAGGATGGCATCGATTATTCTCACCATCCATCGCTCTCGCATCTTCTGGACACCAAGCAGTCCTCCTCTACCCCGATCTCTCCTGAGGTGATCGAAGGAAGCCAGTTCCCCAAAACACCTCCTCTGCAAGAAACCGGTAAGCGCCCCTCTCGTTTCCAATTTCCTGTCAATATCTCTTTACATTGTTGTTTTTTTTTCTTTTCTTTCCCCTTTTGTTTCAATCATCTTGTCTATCCCTCTGGTTTTTGCCCCCGTTACGCACCACCGAGTACGTTGGTTTGCTTGTAGCAATACCAACTTCTCTTGTGCAAAATTAACGGGATCTTAGTATCCCAACATATCAAATTCTGGTTTATATCATTATTTTATATTTTATTTAGATTTCGGCATTAAACGATCATGAATTTTTAGTTTGTTTTTCTATAAAATCCACTTTCTGTTCTTGCCTCTCCCTTATTTCAATCCAATGGCGATTTCTGTTTGATTTTAATTCCCAGCTGTCTCTATTTCCATTTTGTGCCTACTTGATTCCCGTTTAGCTGGGAATTTCTATTGATTTTTTTTTTTTTTTGGCTTTGGATCCTAATGGTCCCTTGTATTCGGTAAGGTGATCATCTGATTGCCGATCAACCAATTTCCAAGGAATCAAAGGTGTGGAAGCATTTCTTTTATCTAATTTTGATTGATCTCTAGCAAATTGTTCCCCCTATTAAGCTTGCCTGGATGCCGAGGTCGGATTTGAATGCCACTAACGGAGTCTCATTGAGTTTTACTCAATCTGTCAAGGATGAATGATGTGGCATTCTCGCTGATTTCACTCATTTTTTTTATTTTTTATTTCTTTTGCATCAATTTTGCCGGTATCGTCATTTGATTTTTCATTATATTCTCTTTCCTGCTGTATAACATAAGACTGACTCTGTGATATTCGATTTCAAGCTGTTTTGGTGATCTTCTTTTCACTTTATATTCAGCATTGCTTCCATATTTTGACTCCTCTGAAAACCAGTTTACTTCTCACATTTTTTTTTAGCTTTCCAAATCTTTCAATCTGCTCGTTAAAATCTCCAACTTCATGCGTTGGTTTCCCCTGTTCAGTATCGTTAGGTTAGTCCATAACATTGGGTTTTATTCACCAATCCACTTGGGATTAGGCTTGTGTCACCTTTTATATACACTTAGAATTTTAAAACTTAATATTTGTCTGTCACTTTAAAGATTGGAATATATGTCTAGGTAAGCTTTCCAGAGACTAATTGCCTCACCTGCAAAAGAAGAGAGCCTGCTGCCACATCAATGGAATCATCACGTTCCAATGTTTTATTATTTGGTTTCCATAATTTGTTTGTCTGGACTTCTTCCATTCATGGAGATTTAGACCTTTGTTCATGCGATTCTAATTCAGTACTTTTTTTTTTAGCTAATAATTACAATCTCTGTATGTTTTTATTATCATTTAGTATCTATGATCCCCATCCAGCACTAGATACTTATGCATTGTGATTCACATTGATCGTATATGAAGTCTGTTTGCCATTGTTCTTGTATCCTATATGATCAATTATTTAGTGCCAGATGATCTCTTACAGGAGATCGAACAGGAGCCTGCTCTGCTTCCTTTGACCAAACTGTGTGTTGATTTTACTATATGATCCAGTTAGTTACTGTATTCTTGCCATTTCAATTAGTATGTTTCGAGAGGTTTGTACCATATGTTTCCTACAAAACAATTGTATCAGTCCCTGCAACATGAATGCCTTATCAGATATCGTCTAAGTGCATTTTATTATTTTATCTTCATCTCACAAGCCTAGGCATCCTTTTTTTTTTTTTTGGATTCATCCCATACCATGGCCATCACATTTATCCTCGCACCTTTCATACTTTAGTTGAGCACGTCGAGTTATCAGAAATAATCCAAATGCTAGCAGCTTCTCGTGGATTTCATAATGCTGTGAATTCAAAATGGGTCTGAAGCACGACCCTCATGCTTTCAAGTGTTAAGACCAGATCTAGAAGAGTTGAGTTTTATAACGTCAATGTGAGGAAGTGGTTTGATTGAATAATTTCATCATCAAGGCCTTCATGTTTCCAAGCTATCAAGAATCAGCATGAAACCATGCGCATCCAAATGTTAAATCTGGATTAAACTCATGGTGTTTTCAACAAATCTGGGTCATCTGTACCATTTTTTTTTCATATTTCAGGTTTATATTCTATAGTATGTATAGACCCCTTTTCTTTATCAAATTTTGATATTCAGTAGTCCCTGTAATGTGCCTTATGATATTACATAGTTTTTCTGTCATTTTTTTTCTGTTTTGCCTAATTGATTCTCACACTTTTTGCATCCTGCAAATGTTGTATCACTGAATTTTGTTTTCATAGCTTCCTTCAGATCCATAGTAGTAACAGAGACAGCCATAAAAAAAAAAAAAATCTTGTAGTTCGCCAGCCCCTGATGTTCTCTGTTGTGGCAGAGGATGAAGAGAACCCCACAAAGTGGCTAAGTGCGAGTTTTATGAGAAAGAAGAGAAATGGCGGATAGATCTGGAAGCCAAAGAGTATACCAAAACATGATGCTTCTTTGGGCTCATATATGATATTCTGTTGACATGCCAGTCAATTTCAGCAGGAAGATGTGTGAACACCCCAAATTTTTCAAAATGTTGTAAATATCCTCCTTTTTGCCCCTGACCCCAATTTCTGGGTAATTGAGTCAGTTTTAAATCTAAATTCCATTTTATTTCTCAAATTTTGCTGAAATTAAATTCATTTTATATATTTGACTAAATTTCGGACCCGGATCCATTGTCAAAATCAAACCTGAGCTTCATTATCCAATTTTAAATCAAATTCTCAAAATTTCCAAAAATAACTTCTAGGAAAGCTCAAACAGTTCGTCCGGTATCCGTTTGGATCCATTGCGTTATATTTCTCGATTCGAGTTTCAAAACTCGAACATTTTCACAAAACTTGGGTCCAAACCCATTCTTCTGAAGAATTTTCCCCAAAATGGCCTGAAATTCTCGGAAAAACATTTTTGTAAATATTTCTCAGAAAAATACAAAAAAAGTAAAAAGTAAACTAAAAACCAAAAGATTGGAAAATTTACGAGAAAAACAAATGAGTTTTAGCTTTTAAAATCATCTTTTAATAAAAACCTCATTTTAGAAAAACACCTTTTTGAAAATTTTTTTTGAAAGAGCCCTTTTTCGTAAATTGGTGGCTTAGGGTTTTCCTTCGTAAGAGAGGAGAGGGCGGCGCCTCTGAGGGAGGAGAGTCTTCCTCCATGGCCGACCCCCCCCATGTGCGACCTCCATCACAACCTCCATCTCCCGTCCATCACCAACAGAAACTTGCTCGACCCTCTCCGATCATCCACCCTCCAGGAATCGTCCGTCGATCCCCAACCGTTTCCAGACCCTTCCTCCCCTCTCTATAAAAAGAGCGCAAGAAGGGATGAAGACAGGAGGAGAAAAAGTGGAAGAGGAGGATCATTCTCGCGTCGACTTTCGACCCCATCCCTTTTTGCATCTGATTCATCCATCGGCGCTCTCTGATTCTCCAGCAACGTCTCATCGTTGCCTCGGTTCTCTCCTTCAAGGTCTCTGTAAGCAAGAGGATCTCTTCCAGCTCCCCTGAAGGGGCATTGCCTTTCTCTTGTCCGGATTCTCGCAGAGCCTCGAAAAAGGTCGACCTCATCCCGCCACGACAAATCGAACCTTCTTCCTCCGAGTTGAAGCCGGCCACGGTAAATCTCCCTTACCCTTCTATCATTTCCTTTGTTGTTCCTGATCTCTTCCGTTTCTTCCATCTAAGCACTTAGGTGGGGATGACTTGCATATAGCAAGATCGGCCCATATACGTGCGACATTAACGGGAATATCTCCATTCCGACTTTTTTTTTCTTCTATTTGTTAATTACCAACTTCCATTGTGAATTTCGATTAAACGATGGGTTTTCCATCCTGAGTCTAGATATTTGCTTCGTTTTTTCTTTTCTTTTTTTTTATTTTATATAATCGGCATGTATTTTTTTTTTTTGGTCTGCGATCTGAAGTTGTGTTGTTGTGAATAACGATTCAAATGTATCAATCATTTTTTTTCTCTTTCTTCTCGATCACTTCTTCAGTGTCGTGATCTGGGATTGCATCCTTCTTCCCCTTTTACCGTTTACCTGTACAGTTTAGCGAAATCCTTTATTATGATTTATTATCTTGTTTGCTCAGCTTTGCTACAGCATTATCAGTCTTCTGTATATAGTCCGATCCATTTTTTTTTAGATTTTGATGTTTAAGTTTCTGTTCACCCCTTTACGTCTAAGTCCTCCCAAAAATTTTGAAAGAAACAATCTTATACCTGAGGAAGATGTTAAAACTCGGATGCACAAGAGTTTTGATTAGAAAAGGCTGAAGAATAGTTATCAGAGGCTCCATTGGACAAGAGCAGAGCACTCGAAATAAAATTGGTCGGCATCACTGATATGACTAAATCTTGTTTGCTCATATTATGGAAGCATAGGTCGCTGGATTCAGTTAGCCGAGGCCCGCCCACTGCGATGGAATTTGCTGCAAAAGCAGCCAAGTGATATCCGGTAGTTTGCTGTATTGCACCCTTTTTTTTTTTTACCTGCACAGCTAAAAGCAAAGTTTTCAACTGAAAGGGGCCAGATGTTATTGTGAGATCGACATCACTTAGTCAGCAAATTTTTGCACACTCTCGCTTCCTCAACAAGCACTTGTATGTTCATCTCAGCATACAAAGGAAATCTTATATGCTATGATTCATGATCTTATTTTGCCTAGATATACAAGTAAGGTGGCATTTGGAACCCAGGATAAAGGTAGAGCCCTGGTTCATTTTCTACTTTATTTGCACTGATATCTTGATTAACATGCGTGGAATTTTCCTGATTCATGGGATTGATTTCAGAGAGTCAGTATGCTTTTATTTGTTGTATAAGTTCCAGTTGTCTTGAGAGAAAGTGCAGAAAAACTGAGGCACTTTCAGTGTTGAAGATATTTGCTTTCTTGATCACAGCGACCTTTCCTAGGAAAATGGAGGATGGCACACCTCTGGGGTTTGAGAAGATCGGATATCCTATTGACTGGGGTCATTGGATCACCTTTTCTTTTTACAAAAGTTATGTCTAAGCACAGATTACCCTGTAGTCGTTCCTAAAATTAGACAAACCAGAGGGCAATCCAGTGACTAATGGAATCCCATGCTGGCCAGTGTGGGCAATGAGGTTGCCAACGACCATTTATTAAAAAGATAAATGTTCCTATGGCTATTCATTGACATCTGTTTTGGTATAGTCTATACCAGGTATTCAGGCTGATTATGGAGAGGGCTCGAGATGGGTGATAACATTAAATCTGATTTATCGAAAAGGCCTGGTTCGCTATAAGGAGGTTCACTGATAGCCTCCTTAAGTTCGTCATCATTCATTTACACGCAAATTTATTCCTCATACTTTCTTAAGGCATCTATTTTCCCTGTTTCACTCCCTATATATTACCATTACATTGCTGATCACCCATCCCACTATATACCCTCACTGCCAACTGCGATTTATTGCTGTTAGCAGGTAGGCATCAGATCCAGCAGCAAAACAGAGAATTCGGCGTTAAAAGCTGCCCAGGCAAATTCAGCCTCTCTGCTGACAGAGGTGGAGACAGGGAATGAAGACTGCCTCCTGAGGAGTTCACTATAGCTCATCGACATCTACAGCAGTGTCATACACTGCTGTGAATTGTGTTTCTTTTCTTACAGGCACATTTCCATTAAGCATTCTCAAACTATGTTAAAAACATAGTTTTCTCGTTTTGCTGTAAATCATTTCTTTAGTTTACTCCACCAAACTATGAATCACTTGGGTTGTCTTTTGTTGCATTTTAATACACCCACAACACTCTTTCGTATCTTCATTACACCACTATAAAAACCCATCCTGCTGACATTACTTCAAACTGATTTCTAACTGAGCGAATGGCTATTCACTTGCAGGTTATTAACCTACAGGCAATATCAGACCATCACAGGTATGATACTCCCATCTCTGTATCCATTCTCGCTATCAATTGTTTAATCCAATATGAATTTTTGTCTTTGTACAATTTATCATAACTCTCTTAGGAAATTTTGGTCTTACTATAAAATCAAGTTGACGTCTATAAAATTTGCTTGGGCCATTCTTAATCGAGAATGTCTGATGAGTTCACTAAATTTCCAGGACAGACCTACAGTGCCCTGTGATTTCAATTAAAAACCTCTCTTTGTTCATATAATGGGTTTTCATCAATCATTCAGAAATAAGTCTACTTAGGATTCCAAACCATTTTGTGAGTTCGGTGGATGGAGTTAATTGAATAGAGAGAATCAGTTCGCTATGGTTCATTCATCATTTTTTTTAGCATGCTATAGATACCATTACACTTGAGACCCACTGTCATACCTCACCTTCAGATTGCATTCACCTGTAGCATTTCACAGGGTTTCATCATTTTATCAGTATCACCCCCCCCCCCTTTTTGAGGCATGTGTTGGTACCTCAAGTGGCAACTGCGGATATGATCCCCAGATCGGCCATTCCTTTTTTTTTTAGTCTGTTTTGCCACTGACTGCATACTCATAGTTGCAGTGATTCCTCCTTCGGTCTGACTGTCCCATTTGAAGAGGGTTGGACACCTGTGTGCATATTGTATAAATCTTAGTTTACACATATATGTTTCATTATAATAGATAGTGATAGGACGGGTGATCATGTACAACGCTTATGTATGTCCAGCTTCCTACACCTGCAACAAACCACGAGTTCCACTATAGGATGGTGCGTCTTTCACAGTGGTTCACATTGAACCACTGTGGCTATTTTCACAGTGATTCGCAAAGAATCACTGTGGTTTTCCTTTACTATAGTGATCCATCAAGGATTACAATAGCTACTTTTCTTTTGCAGTGGTTCACAATGAACCACTGTGATCCTTCCTTTCTATAGCAGTCTATCAGGAATTACTGTAGTGGTCCTACTTCAAAAGTAATTTATGAGGAACCGTGGTGGTCTTTCATTATGAATTACTCTATTTTCATGATGATTCACCTAGAACCATCCTGGCCCTTGCTTTCATCCATCGCATATGCCCTCTCATATAGGTTTTTATTTACCAATGGTGTTAGATATATGTATATGCATCTATATATGTACAAATATATACATATATACATATATTATATATATATATATATATGTACATGTATAGATCCATGTTCTCTCATAAATACAGAAGATGCTATTACTTCCCACATATACAAATATTATTGGTATCCTTAGATTCAATATGAATATTTTGCCATTTCCATTTTCTCTCACTTTATACTTACTAAGTGTCTTGCAGGGAACATTCAGAAGTTGTTGAAAATTGCCTTAGATCTAGGATTTCATTATTTCTTTGCATTCTCAAATTTGTAATAGGTTAGATATCAATGAAAATTTTACCTTTCCAGTCCTAGATTAGAATGTATGAGCATATAACATATTGTTTGTTTTCATGTCATTCTTTTCACTTTTCAATATTTCACAAATGGTGAAACACGAATGGCACGTGCACCATTTCGTAAAAGGTAAATTAATCCTAAGTTGATGATCCATATCAATGGCCATAGTCAGGGTGTGGACAAAACTTAGTATTTTTATCTTTTACGAAGTAACACTGGATCCGCACTGGATCCGTCTTTAAAATTCATCATATTTTCCTTAAATATCTTCTTCTTTTATCAGAATTTAACTTAAAATTAACTCAAAATATATACCAATGACCATAGTCAGGGTATATTGAGAGTTAATTTCATTTTAAATTCTATAAAAGCACCAAATGTATTTTATTCTTCACCTGAATTTAAATATAGATTATTATATAATACATTCAATGACCATAGTCAAGGATGTATTATATCTTCAATCTTATTTTAATTCATTTAAAGAATGAAATAGCTTTTCAAACTCCAATTTCAAAAATTTAAATTCATTCATCATTTAGATGAAACTGCATCATATTTTCAAATTTTCTTTTTCAAAAACTCCAAGTGATGTAAATATCTTCCTCAATCTATCTTCAATTCTTATAAAAACCAATTCATCCTTTTCATCTTCAAAATTCAATTTCATTTTTAATCTCAAAAGTTCAATTTAACTTTGAGATTTCAAAGTCATTTTTATTCAAATTCAAATCAGATTTCAAAGTTCAAATTGACTTTAAAATTCCAAATTCATTTTGTATTCAAAACTCCAATCAGAATCAAAATTCAATTTAACTTTGAGATTCTTGATTCATCTTCTGAACTTAACTCCAAACCCATTTTAGGATCCAGAATTCAACATTCATATTGGATCTCAGACTTCAGATCCAATTCCTCTTTAGGATCCAGAGTCCAATCCCACTTTTGGATCTCAGACTTCAGATCCAATTCCCCTTTAGGATCCAGATTCCAATTTCACTTTTGGATCTCAGACTTCAGATCCAAATCCATGTTAGGATCCAGAATCCAACTTCACCTTGAATCTCAAATTACAAATCCAAAATCCATCCTACGATCCGAAATCCAATTCTACTTTGGGTCTTAAACTTCAGATCCAAATCCATTCTAGGATCCAGAACCCAATTCTACATTTGGATCTCGGACTTCAGATCCAAATCCATCTTAGGACCCAGAACCCAATTTTATATTGGATCTCAGATCTCAGATCTTAAATCCATCTTTAGATCCAATTCCATTCCCAATTCTAGATTTCAAATCCAATTCCATTTTCAGATCTCATCTAAACTCCCTAAATCCATTTCTATTCTTAAATACCACTCGATTATCTCAGATCCATTCCAAACTTAAAAATCCAAATTCAATTCCATCTCAAGTATTCATTTCCTTTCCTAAATTCAAATTCAAATTCAAATTCAAAGTCCATTTCTGACTTTGAAACTTCATCTCCTTTCGTTTTTAAATCTTGAAGTCATTTATTTTCCCAACTCTGATTTATTTCAAAGACTTAGAACTACTTTGATCTATCTCAAAGTTCTAAGTTAGATTCAAATCATTTCTTCACTCCTTTATCAAGTTCATCTCGGAATACTTGGAAAATTTTCAAAAAAAAATATCTTTTAGAAAGAGCATACATCCTTGCATTGTACAAGTATGATTCTTTGTGCATTTAGAGTTAGGATAAATTCTTAGATTATATTTAGGCAAAGCAAAAGGCATAGATTTGATCCTTGGTTCGATTACCCCTGGTAAAGGCGCCAGGAACGGTCGAACCTCGTACCGACGAGCGAATCCCGTCTCTCCATTTTTCCTGCAATATTTTCAAAACGGAGGCGAGTAATTTTCTAAATATTTTTAAATCAAGGTCAAGTGAGACTGCGCAAAATAGTTCCTCTTCTCTCTTTCTTTCTTTCTTTTTTCTTCTCTCTTTTCTCTCTTTTATTCTTCTCCCTTCAAAAAAGAGGAAAATAGAGGTTAGAAAAGGGAAAGAGAAGGAAGAGAGAGAAACCATAAAAAGAAGAAAAATTTTGCGATGATCACAGTTTTGGCGACCGTGATGGGACTCGTCTCCGTCTGGTCGAATTATGCCTTTGCTTTGCTTTTATATAATCTAAGTCTTTATTCTTCATATGTCAGCTTCATTTCCATGCAAACCTTAGGAGCCTAGACTCTGTCCTAAAGCTGACATCATTGCATATAGGATCTAAGTATGGTTTGGTAGGACCATATTGAGGAGATTATTCCATGTTCACATTAGACTTAGGTCTTAAATACAACTCTCCTCAATTATTGGGATTGAATGCAGACAATGTATGCAAGTGTATGCTTCTCTTTATTTAAATTTGTCTCTTTAGGACTTGCATTAGAGCCTTCTGATTTTATTGCATGTTGATCATATTTTGAAAACACCCCTACCTATATTGTCCCGGTCTTCACGTTGCTGGGTTGTCTCACTGAACCATAGTTCGGGAGAGAGCCCCACAACTGGACTACTTATTTGGGCTTGCGCCCCCCTACCACGTACCTAAGGGCCATAGTCCGAGGTATATCGGTAGGTGCTCAAGGATGTTGGGAAGCCCTTACCTTAGAACCGAAGAATTACTTTTATGCCATGTACTTCGAGCTTCGGCTTGAGTATATCGGCATACCTTGATTGGAATCAGATGATCTGAACTATAGAGTTAGGATTAAGGTCCTATAAGCTATTTCAAATATTGCATTTAGAGTCAGCCTTTAGGGAGTGTTGTGTGCGCATCCTTGTTTGTGCAGTTATAAGTGTATAATATCTTCTTGTATGCTCCTGTGTATATCAAAAACTTCTTTAAAACCCTGGGTACACTATTCCAAATTTTCTCTAATTTCAAAAAACCTAGGTGCATATTTTTCCCTTTACCTATATTCCTTTCCCTTTTGTATGTCAAAACATTTTCAAATCCCCTGTTCTTTCCAAAATTACCAGGATTAGTGTATGTCCTCTTCTTTCATCAAAAGGTCTATCCGTACGTCCTGCATTCTATCTAACTCTTTTCCCCTTCTTGCCTCAGTATCATTCCAATGGCACCTGAATCTCCCAATGCTATCTTTCCCTGGGATCATGTCTTTTATCAAATAAGGGATGAAACCCCAGATCATCGGGTCATCCAGTCTCGTATCTTCTTCCCTCGGTGGTACTATTCTTGGTTCACCGCCTTCTCGCGTATGTTCCCAGACCACTTAGATGATTGTGGGTTGGAGATGGCGTCAGCAGTTGGCAAGCGAACCATCAACGGCAGTCTGATTCAAGCTATGGCAGAACGATGGAATCCACGTACCTGCACATTCTGGTTTCCATGGGGAGAGATGACTCTGCTAATGGACGAATTCAGTGACATCATGGGGTTGCCAGAGCCAGCCGGTCAGCCAGACGATCCGGTCGAGCAGCAGTTCTTGATCAATGTCAAAGGGATAGATGTTCGAGAAGCACTAGCCAGAGCTACAGGGAGCAGATCCTCGCCTCTCACGGAGATCAACGGAAGTCAGTTCATCGATCTGTTCGAACTCTATCACAAGTATGGAGCCTATGAAAAGGTCGATACCTTGTCCCGGGCAGCGAAAGAAAGAATCCAGCATGCCATGGTCCTATGCACAGTGGGACTAGCGTTCTTCCAAGATGGCCAGAATTTCATAGATATCAGAGTCGCCCAACTCTTCCGAAGATGGGGAAGTAAGCAGACTCGTCAGCTTTCAGTTTCCATGGCAGCTCTAGCCTTTCTTTACAGAGGTTTAGCTCGTTTTGCCCTCGGAGAAACCATTTTTGTGGAAGGATGCACGTATGCCTTGCAGTCGTGGTTCCTGCGACATGTGCCGTCGAAAGCCAGTTCTTTCAGATTCAGCAGTAAGCAGCCAAAGTCAGCCATTCAGTGCCGAGCTTTGATCGAGAAACTGCATCCGGAGGAGATCATTTGGGATTTCTTCGACAGAAGAGAGACCGTTCCTCGATACACCTATGCTCGTGACAAGCGCTACAAACTGCTCGGCCCTTTCTTCTGCGTCGACTATCAGCCAGAGAGGTGTCTCCGACAGTTCTCACAACGGCAGATTCGTGTCAACACCCGCTTCCCGATGGGCCGCATGCCAGAGTTCGATCTACGATCGGATCAATGGTCTGGAGCATACCACGTCGCCAAATACACTTGGGACTCTTTTATTCCTTTGTCTATATTTCCTGGTCCTAATGTATCATCAGAGTATCGAGAATGGTGGCAAACTGTCTGCCCACCTTCTCTTTGTATTTAAATTTTGTCATTAATGAAAATGCAAACTTTTCTGTTCTGATAAAAAGCTTTTGATGGCAAAATCTTATTTTTGTTTTATATGGTTACGAATTCATCCCCAGTGATGAGACCCATTTTATATATTCTTTCTTCGATTATCTCTCGTCACGATGGACGACCTCGCCTAGGTCATAAGGCGCATTTTTGTTACCACAAAAGGGTGACACAATCATTACAAAAATTTGTGATGACCCAATCCCTGATGATGGGATAACTTATCTAAATTGTCTATCAATTCCTTCCTTCATGTCTTTTCCTCAAAAATTGCATTTTCAAAAATACCTCCGAGCTCTAACCGTTCTTCCACTTCCAGAGCAGAAATCATCTAGCATTGCCAAAAATGGTGCAAACTAGAGCTGGAAAAGAGACTGCTCCTCAGCACAACAACAGTGAAGTTGAGGCCGTCAGCTCTCCTAAGTCAGTCAGGGGGCAGAATCAGACCGGTGATATAGACCCCGCCATGTACAACCTATTCAAAAGAATGATGACAAGAATGATGTCAGAACAGGCGGAGGCCAGTCAGAAGGAGGTTGCTCCGAAAAGCAAGACAAAGAAGAAGGTTGTAAAGAAACCAGTTAGGATTGTTAGAAAGAAAGTACAGCCCGACACCACTTCTGAAGAAACAGGGTCAGTAGAAGAGGAATCAGAAGAGGAAGAGCAGTTTGTTTATCATCAGAATCCTCCGTCGCAGTTTGTAAAGACCGCTGCAGAGCCCGAATCAATCAACAAGCCCATTCCGGTTAATGACCCGATGCAAGAGCAGATGAAAGAAATGAATCGGGCCATCAAAGATATCCAGGACAAAAGCAAGGGCAAGCAGAGCTACTCTGGCGAAGATTTTTATCATGGTCTGGACGGAGATGACAATCTGGAAAATCTCCCTCGCAAGTTCCTTAA
This sequence comes from Nuphar pumila, assembly GCF_984573655.1. NCBI lineage: Eukaryota > Viridiplantae > Streptophyta > Magnoliopsida > Nymphaeales > Nymphaeaceae > Nuphar > Nuphar pumila. The sequence continues at coordinate 42,975,954 of NC_143261.1, forward strand.
ATTTGACAGAACAAGCAACCCCAAGGCTCATTTGGCCACCTTTTATGCCGAATGCGGCTGTTTCAGGAAAGACAATCGGGCATTATTCATTTGCTTTCCTCGCAGCTTAGAAGGGGTAGCGGCCAGGTGGTATGCAGACCACATTAATCCTATCGAACTAAGAGAGTTCGATAAGGTCGTGAACTTGTTCATTGAGCGCTTCATGTTCAATGTCGAAGCCTCACCAACCCTCAATCATTTGTACAATTTAAAACAGATGGAGAATGAGAAAGCCAGTGAATTCATCCACAGGTGGAGAAGCACCTGTAACAGAATGAAGGTTTCCATCCCAGAGGAGCACGTCCTACAGATTATTCTGAATAATTTTGCCCAGCCTCTGAGGAACCTCATTTCTACTTCGCCCGCCAAATCATTCATCAAGCTAATTGAGAGAGCTGAATGGCTCGAGACTGGTCTGGACAATGGCCTTTACGAAGGATATCCTTTTGTCAGAGGGAATCCTGACCAAAAGAAAAAGGCACACGTCGCCTATGCCACAGAATCGTCAAATCAGGGCAGCAGCAGTTCTGGCAGCAAGAAGAATCGTAACAAAAATGCAGGGCATTCCAGGGCCGAAAGGACAAACTCTGCAGCCCAAAAGGGGAAATTTGTCAAACAACAGCCTGCTCACTCAGCACCGCAGCCAGATGCAAAGCAGTCCGAAAAGCCAAAACACGAGGGTTGGAGTTATGACCGAGAATTCACAGCCCTGGAACAGCCCCGTGAAGACATCCTGGAATATATGATGTCTAAGGGAATGATCAAGCTCCCCAAAGTGGCGGATCCTCCGGTCACTATGGGAAAGTGGACTGACAAGTTCTGCAAGTTCCACCGGACTGTTGGACATGACACAGAGCACTGTTTTGTCCTAAAAAACATCATCCAAGATTGCATTGACAAAAACCTATTGATTGAGGATGAAGAAGAACAGCCGGAAATCTTGTCCAAGCCATTCCCCAAGCATTCAGTTTCGGTCATCACAAAGCAGACATTTTCTCTTCAGGGCAGTATCCAGCCATGTTCTAATCAGGACATTCAGGATCAACATCAGGTCCTAGTCCTTCGCCAAGCGCAGTCTTCCGCCAAGAGGGTGGATATCACTGTATTTTCCAGCAAACCAACAAAGGCAACGACAGAAATCGCCAAGATAGTCCCCAGAATCCCGAAGCGCTTTATCAAGGAAGCTTCAAAGAAAGAAGAAGCTTCAGGGTCAGTTCAGAAGTCAATCACTGCTTTATCCAACATTTCCATCCTGGACCTGACCCACGCTTCACCTGAGCACCAGCAAGTGCTAGAAGATCTTCTCAGAAAGATCAAAGTCAAGCCTAGCACCACTCCGCAAGATATGGCTCAGATCGTCAATCAAGCAATGACGAATGCACCGATTACATTCTCGGATGAGGATTTGCCAAAACCTCATTCCTTTCACAATAATGCTCTCTACATAGTGGTGCAAACCAGGGGCATGACGGTCCCTCATGTGCTAGTCGATGGAGGCAGCAACCTCAATATCTACTCTGAGATGACGGCTAAGGCATTGGGTCTAAAAGAAGAGGAATATACCCCGGATCCGATCACGATCGACGGTTTTGATAACCATGGGCAGACAGCCAAGGGGAAGATATTTCTCGAAATCTTCATCAACTATTCGGTGCATACTGTACTCTTCCACGTGGTCAATGTGCCGCCCACGTACAATCTATTGCTTGGACGCACTTGGATTCACAACGCCAATGTTGTTCCATCAACCTTGCACCAATGCATCAAGTGGTCGAAGGGAGGCATGATCACTACGGTCCTAGGAGAGGACCCGAAAGAGCGACTCCCACAGCCCATGATCCCCCGTCCTACTTTCACCGCAGACATCCCCAGCATTAGGGAAGTCGACGAGATCAATCTGAGTGAAAGCCTGGATATGCTGAAATTGAAAGAAGTTCAGCCAACAGAAAGCGTAACGGCGGTAACCCAGTGGCAGGGACCCCACTTCTTCAAGTTAGGTGGGCGCCTCGACTGCACCTCCTTTCGGAATCATCCTCTTTTTCCTCAGTTCTCAAAAACAAAAAAAGGATTTGATCTTCTAATGAAGCACAGTTATCAGCCCTTCAAGAGCCTGGGCAGAAATGAAGACGGCGTTCTGGAGCCAATCATCCCCGCTCAGCATGTCACCAGTACCGGCTTGGGTTTCACAGGTCAGTCATCCGACAAGCACACTATCTTCGTCAAGGGAGCCCAGTGATGAAGACAATGCCAGTGTTTTCTGTTTTCTTTTGTTATTTCATCTTGTAAGGGCAAGATCCGCCCGAGTTTCTTTCTTTTCTCCAACAATCACTTGTAAATGTCAAAGTTTACTTAATCAATGAAAACTCTGTTTTCTCTATTCATCTTGGCGCACACGAATTCTTTGCTTATATCCTTGTCTATGTTGTCAATCTTTGTTTCTGTGCAAAAGGTTGTTTTCGAACATTTTACCCTTTCCTCAAAGACCTTCTTTGCGCTTTCAGGATTGCCGGGATCATGGCTCCAAAATTGCTCAAGAAGCTCGTTATCAATACCAATCTTTCTCAAAACAAATCCAAACCGGCCAGAATCTGCAAGGCAAAGGCAGGGGCAGAAGTCAGCAGAATGACAGAGCAGATTGAAGAGTTGGCAGAATTCGACTCAACAATGCAAGATTTGCCAGTATTCAGAAGCAAGATCAACCATCATCATTAGTTCAAGACCCGAAAGAGGATGTCAACATCGGCTCGGAAAACGATCCGAAAATCCTCAAAATTGGTTCCACTCTAAGTTTAGATGAGAAGGAAAGGCTCATCTACTTCCTCAAACAGCATCAGAAAGTCTTCGCTTGGACCTATGAGGATATGCCAGGTTTAGACTCCATGTTAGTCGAGCATCGCCTTGTATTAAAGCCAGATTGCAAGCCAATCAAGCAGAAGCTCAGAAAAATGGACCATCGAGTGGCACCGCAAGTTAAAGAAGGACTGAAAGAATTGTTAAAAGCAGGATTCATCTGAACCATTGAATATCCAGACTGGTTGGCAAACATCGTGGCAGTTCCCAAAAAGAATGGCAAAGTCCGGATCTGTATTGATTTCAGAGATCTGAACAAAGCCACCCCAAAGGATGATTATCCACTCCCCAACATCGATCTTCTGATCAATAGCATGGCAGGCCACGCCATATTCTCCTTCATGGACAGATACTCAGGCTATAATCAGATTAAATTGGCCGCTCGTGACCAACCCAAAACTTCATTTACCATGCCTTGGGGTACCTTTTGCTATACAGTCATGCCGTTTGGACTCAAGAATGCTGGGGCAACCTATCAGAGAACTATGGCAGTTATCTTTCATGACCAGATGCACAAGAACATGGATGCCTATGTGGATGACATCCTGGTCAAATCAAAAGAGGGAGAAGATCATCTTGATGCTCTCGGCCAAGTCTTCGAAAGACTTATTCTCTACAAGCTGAGACTCAATCCACAGAAATGCGTCTTCGGGGTAGAGTCAGGCAAGCTGCTTGGCTACATGATCAGCAAGAAAGGCATAGAAGTAGATCCTGCCAAGGCAAAGACGATCATTGATATGTCGCCTCCCACTAATCTTAAAGAGCTGCAAAGCCTTCAAGGTCGCATTCAGTCAATTCGATGTTTTATCTCTAATTTTGCCATGAGGTGCGAGCCCTTCAATCACTTGCTGAGAAAAGAAGTGAAGTTTGAGTGGGGACCAGAATGTCAGCTCTCATTTGAGCGCATCAAGCAGTATCTTCTCAATCCACTAGTTCTGAAGACACCAGAACTTGGTAAGCCGCTTCTCTTATATATTTTTGTCAACCATAATGCTTGTGGTGGATTTCTTGCACAGTACGAGGAAGGCAGTCGAATAGAGCATGCCATCTATTACATCAGTAAGACCTTTATCGATTATGAGAAAAGATACTCTCAGATGGAGAAGACATGTCTAGCCTTAGTGTGGATGTGTCAGAAGCTGAGACATTATCTGATGGCCTCAGAGATCAAAATTCTGTCAAGACTTAACCCTCTCAAGTACATCCTTGAGCAACCTTTCCTTACTAGACGGATTGCAAAATAGGCAAGTTCTACTGATGCAGTACGATTTGGAATATGTTTCTCAGAAGTCAGTCGAAGGTCAATTCATCGCAGATCAGTTGGCAGATTTCCCATTGACAGAAGAGATCAAAGCGGAAGATAATTTCCCTGAAGATCACATTTGCAGTGTTCAGGAATCCCCGATTTGGACTCTATTTTTTGATGGAGCCCGAAACATGACTGGTATAGGAATTGGGATCCTGCTGATCACTCCTGAAAAGGAGATGATCCCTTATTCCCTCAAACTCGACTTCCAATGTACTCATAACATGGCCGAGTATGAAGCTCTAATACAAGGCCTCAAGATTTTGCAAGACTTTGATGTCAAGAGAGTACACGCTTTCGGCGACTCATTACTTGTTGTCAGTCAAGTTAATGCTGAATGACAAGTCAAGGACTCAAAGTTAATCCCTTATCAAAAGATTGCCTTAGCCCTCATAGGCAATTTTGAAGAGTTTCAGCTCAACCATGTCAAAAGAGAATTCAATCACATAGCCGATGGCCTAGCCTGCTTAGGCTCTATTTTGTCTTTTAAAGACAGTGAATCCTGTCGTTCCTTCGAGATCGGCAGACTTGATCAACCTGCCTACATTCCAGTTGAGCAAGTGAGTCAAGTCACTCAGAAAGAGAAGCCATGGTACCAAGACATTAAAAACTTCATTGAAACTGGTAAATTTCTAGCGGAAATGCCAAGAAAGGAGCAACACGCGATTCAGCGCATATCAACCCGTTATTTCATCCTTGCTGATATTCTTTATCGCCGTGGATTCAGTTCTGAGTACGCCAGATGCTTAGATAAAGATGAAGCCATGGAAATTGTCCAAGAAGCACACGAAGGAATTTGTGGCGGTCACGTCGGCTACCAAACACTCGTCAAGCAAATCATCCGAGCAGGGTATTACTGGAAAACCATGCAGCAGGATTGCCATCAATTTGTAAGGAAGTGCATCAAATGTGAAATACATGCACCTTCCATTCATGCACCAGCCGCATACTTGCAATCCGTGGTCTCTCCTTGGCCCTTTTCGATATGGGCCTTGATGTAGTCGGTCCGATCACTCCTTCGGCTTCCAATGGCCACCGATACTTCCTTGCAGCTACAGAATACTTCACCAAATGGGTCGAAGTTGTCACTCTGCGAACAGTAGAAGGCCGACACGTGGTTTTATTTATTCATAAGAATCTTCTTTGCCGCTTCGGCGTCCCACATGATATTGTGTCAGAAAATGGCAGCCATTTCAAGAATGAGAAGATGAAGACTTTCTACTCGAAGTTCAGGATTCATCACCATTTCTCAGCTCCCTACTATCCTCAAGGGAATGGCCAGGCTGAGGCCACCAACAAGATTTTGATCCGCATTCTGGAAAGAACAGTGGAAACAGGTCGCGATTGGCACAAGAAGATGCACGATGCACTGTGGGCGTACCGAACCACCATTCGGACTCCAACCAATGCTACTCCTTCAGAACTCGTTTATGGGACTGAGGTAGTGTTGCCTCTCCACATTCAGAAGCCTACACTCAAGTTTGCATCGCTCATCGAGCTTCCACTTAATCAATATCAGCAGTAGAGGTTGGTGCAGCTTGATCTATTAGATGAGAAAAGGCTCAAGGCAGCGGAACACGCTCAGGCCTATCATCAAAGGATAGCTCGGCACTACGCCAAATCGGTCATTGAGAGAAAATTTTGAGTCAATGATCTTGTGCTCAGATCGACAGCTCATCTCAAGCATCGGTCGAAGGGCAAGTGGTCACCCAATTGGGAAGGCCCTTATGTGGTTAAGGAAGCGTTGTCTCGCAATTCCTATCGTCTGATCAACGCAGATGGAGTGGAACTGCCCGATCCTATTAATGCTTTACATTTAAAAAGATTTTACACTTAAATTGTTCATCATAGCCTTTTGTACTCCTCAAAAGTCTTCTCAAATAAAGCAATATTCTTTTGTTAAATTCTCACATTCTTCTCCCTAATACTGGGGCATTTTATTTTGATCTATACTTATCTTCCTTCATCATGATGCAGGCAGGATTAGACGAATCCTTTTCTAAAAATCTTACCAACTCTTTTATAATTTGGTTATCGTTATTAAATTGCGTTCATTTCAGTTTTTATTTTTATCTAATCAAATTTTATCAATTTATTGTCAATTTTATCAATTTGTCAAATTTCATTAAGTTTTATTCCTTTATCTTTGAAAAAAAAACCCTTCAGGTTAAGGGATAAACCTGATACCTTTTTCCATGAGGTATTCTTTTATTTATTTTTCCCCTCAGGATAAGGGAAAAACTTGACCCTCGATTGTTTGAGGTGTTCTCCTTCAGGATAAGGGATAATCCTGATACCCCTCATGGGAGCATCGCTGCTACCCGTGAAAATTCCTTTTCAAAAATAAATTTTCAATAAATTCTTCTCCATCTTTATAAATTTTATTCTTCTTCAGGTTAAGGGATAAACCTGAATTATTTCCCATAAATTCTTCAATTCATCTCAAATTTTTATTCTATACTTCTCCAGGATAAGGGAAAAATCCTGAAGATGTCATAAATAGATTCGGATCCTAGGCCATCTTGGGTCAAGAGTCTCGAATAAATTTCTCATCCTCTTCGTTGTCGGAATCTATTAATGCTTTTGTCAATCCTTCAAGTTCCGACTTCCGGTTTGGAATCGTTTCCTTCCCATCCAAGTTCCGACTCAGGACTTCATTTTTCCATTTTATCATTATCTTTCTTAAAAAAAAAAAAACCGGGTTCAGACTCGGATTCTCCTTTTTGTATATTATTATTTTTGAAGTCTCAAGTTCCGACTTGAACTTCCTTTTGAATCCAATGCTCGTGTTGGAAAAATCGTTGATTTTGAGAATTTGAGTTTTTCAAACTCAATTCTCACTCATTTTCTTATATTTAAAAACCGGGTTCTGACTCGGATTTTCCCTTTTGTATATTATTATTTTTGAAGTCTCAAGTTCCGACTTGAACTTCCTTTTGAATCCAATGCTCGTGTTGGACAAATCGTTGTTTTGAGAATTCAAGTTTTTCAAACTCAATTCTCATTCATTTTCTTATATTTAAAAACCGGGTTCCGACTCATATTTTCATTTTTGTATATTCTTATTTTTGAAGTCTCAAGTTCCGACTTGAACTTCCTTTTTCCAATGCTCGTGTTGGACAAATCGTTGTTTTGAGAATTCGAGTTTTCAAACTCAATTCTCATTTCATTTTCTTATGTTTAAAAACCGGGTTCCGACTCGAATTTTCCTTTTTGTATATTCTTATTTTTGAAGTCTCAAGTTCCAACTTGAACTTCCTTTTGAACCCAATGCTCGTGTTGGACAAATCAATTGTGTCAAGAATTCGAGTTTTTCAAACACAATTCTCACTCATTTCTTATATTTGAAAAACTGAGTCCTGACTTGGATTTTCGCTTTTGTATATCCTTATTTTCTCAAAGTTTCGGTTTGAGTCTCCCCTGTCGATCTAATGCTCGTGTTTGGATCAGAGTTCTCCTTGAACTTCGCCTTTTAGGTTAAGGGACAAAACCTGAATTCCCCTTCAGGATAAGGGATAATCCTCAAACACCGACAACCATTTTCACTTAATTCTCAAATATCTTCGAATGTCGGTCTCTTTTTCAACTCTCCGTGAAAAAGCCCAGTGCTCGTACTGGTGCATTTTTGAAAACCCAGTGCTCGTACTGGTGCAACTTCGAAGACTCAGTGCTTGTGCTGATGTGCCTCTTCGAAAAACCAGTACTCGTATTGGTATGCACTTTCGAAAACCCAGTATTCGTACTGGTGTGCATTTCGAAAACCCAGTGCCCGTACTGGTGTGCATTTTTGAAACACGACGCTCGTACTGGGGCATTTCTTTTCGAAATCTAGTGTTCGTGATGGTATGTCTTTCAAAATCCAGTGCTCGTACTGGTACGTCCAGCACTCGTGCTAGTGTTTGGCTGACTGATCAGTTAGCCCTTCAGGTTCAGTCTCCGTACTAACCAATCATCAACAACTCAAGCTCTAAATTTTGAATTTCAACCTTCGAGTTACCATTTTTGTCAAAAATCAAATCATCTTTTCTTGCGAAGGACCCTCTTTAGGGAGAGTTCGAGGGAGCTAGTTCTTTTCGCATGCAACCATCTTTCGTTCGCAAGAACCCTCTTCCAGGGAGAGTTTGAAGGGACTCGTTTTCTTCGCAAACAGTTTGCAAAACAACAACCAACTTTACAAAAAATAACCCCTTTTCCAGGGAGAGCTTCGATAGAAGCTCGTTTCTTTTTATGGCCCCCATTTTTCTCATCTTTGGCCAACCCCTTCACAGAGGACCATCTTCTAGGGAGAGTGTGATGGACTCGTTCCTCTGTGATACTTTCTCAACTTTGTTTTTCGGCCGCCTTTCCATAAGAGAAGCCTAGAGATAGGGAGTTTTGACGAAAACTTAATTTCTCTTCGAAAGTTCTGTTTTGCAAACACCTCCACTTTCAGGGAAGAGAGGAGTATTTCCAACTTCCCATTCAGGTAAGGGCTTAAGCCTGAGTCTCTCTTTTTGGGGAAAAAGAGAGGAGAATTTTGTCACGGACGCGTCGATTCGATATCGAGCGATTTCTTTCATCAAGGATTTCTAGAATACATTGCCAATTTGCTATCAAAAGTTGTTGTTGGTCTCAAAGCTTTCACCGCACAAAGAATTATCTCAAGCTACCTTTAGTATCATCTTCAAAAGAGCAAGACTTTGGCGAAATGAGAACAAAACTCAAGCTTTTTCTGTTGGTCAACCAAGAGGATGAAGAAAAATCTTCGATATGACCAGCAAAGGAAAATTCAATGATGTTGAAAAGCCATAAATGAGTTGATATTGATCATAGCTATGGCACATTCTTAAAGATCATTCTTCTAGCAGTAAGACAGTGAAAATGTCCTGGGCAGTAAAAAAAACCTACCCAGTCCATATCTCCTCAGTCATCCAAGCTAAGATGTAATCAAATATCCGCAAAAGGGATCTCTCAATTGTCGTCAAGATGAAGGCGAATTAAGCGAGTAGACCCCCGAGGCCAAAGAAGATTTGAAACATCTCCAAGATGACGGAGTTTGTGAGGGATCCTTTCAGGGAACGTTCAGAGCACCACCAAGATAAAGGCGGATGAGGCGAACCTACCGACAAACCCTAAAAGATATTTGATTTCTGCTATCATCCAGAGATTTCAACCCAATGAACCTATATCATCAAGCATAATTCCTGAGAAAGAAAAAGAAGGATCGGAGCATCTCCAAGGTGAAGGAGTTTGTGACGTACCCTTCCTTGAAAAAGAGAGAAAAGTTAGGACATCTCCAAAATGAAGGATGATGTGAAAGAACCCAAAAAAGCCCCATGATTCAAAAGTGTGCAAAAAGATCATCATGGGAAATGCCCAGGATATCAAACTGCCCGAAACTGCTAGGGACTATCTTTATCTATGTGAAGTTCTTTTATCAATACCTTCTCATTCAGATGCTTTTATGAAGCTAAGAATATTTCCTCTTCTTTTCATATCAGGGAAATTGATATCTTCCCCGAAGAAACTCAACAACAACAAATTTGAATTTGACTCTTGATTCTACAGAGTTAGCCCAATTGAAGCTAATACTCTAGGTAGAAAGAAGTGATATTTTCATCCACAATTCAATCATTTTTAGATCAACTACAATTTTTCTTGACATCTTATTGGCAATATTCTCTCATTATCCCAAAAGGAAGAAAGAACTTGATATTCGATTTGACGTATCCTGACGTCATCCCTCCTAAGGACTGAAAAGTCCTTTCCTTCCCTCTGATCTGAGCGCTCTCAGATTTGCACACTTCCCTGTGTTCCCCACTGTCCCGCCATAGACAGTTCCCGCTCAGGATAAGGGTTAAACCTGAACTTTTTGCAAAAGGTCTATTATTGTCAAAAGCTATTTTCAGTCTCAGCAATGAGGCACCCAAGAGCAACCCCTTTTCAAGCTTTAGGGACCCCCATTTTCATCCTTTTGCAAAATCCCCTCTTGGACTTGTTGTGCAAAGTCTAGAGGCCCATCACAGTTTCCCCACTCTTCGAGGATCCTGTATCCATTCAGGCTAAGGATTAAAAACCTGTTACCTCGCTCCTCGAGGTATAACCCAAAAACCTTCTGCGAGAGGTCGTCTGTTTTAGAAAGCTGATTTAGTGTCAGCAATGAGACACCCCAGATCATCCCCTTTCCAAGCTTTAGGGAATCTCTTATTTTTCTCTTCTCGCAAAACCCCATTCGGATTTGTTCGTCCAAATACCGAAGAGCCCATCATGTTTTCTTCATCCAAGTATTTCGTATGGTCGCCCCTTTCAGGTTAAGGGTTAAGCCTGAGCCTCGTTCTACGAGGTATCTTTCCGTTCAGGTTAGGGTAAAGCCTGAATCTCGCTTTTGCGATGCATTTGTTGTCCCATCACGGCTTCCCCGTTCAAGGATTCTGTATGGTTGTCCCTTTCAGGATAAGGGTTAAGCCTGAACCTCGTGCCTCGAGGTATTTTCCTTTTTAGGTTTGGGTTAAAACCTAAACCTCGTTTCGACGAGGTAATCCCTCCAGTCGATCATGGTTTTCCCGCAAAGGAATCCATGCTCTGTATATCCATCCAGGAAAGGACCATGCTTGAAATTTCATCTCACGAAGCATTTCTCTCAAAATGTCCCATCGAGGTTAGCTTATGTTTCTTTCCCCATCCAAATTATCTTGATATATCTTCGTCCCATCCAGGCTAAGGGCTAAACCTGACTCATTCCAAAAGGTTGATCTTGTCTCACCCATAAGACGTGAATCAAAAATCTTATCTCCCATCACTTCGGGATCTTCGCCCAAAAGTCTAATCACAAGCTCCTCATTCCTATCATTCAGTCGTATAATTGTCGAGGATTTCGTCCCCCCCAGGACCATTCAGGATGAGGATTTTAAGCTTAAAAAGCCATAATTCTTTCACACCCAGCTCAGATCTGCTAACTGGGGCATTTTTCAAAATTTGGAGTGTTTCTTTGCCACTAAGCTCGGCTTTCAACCGGCTTAGTAGCAAAGAGGGGCATCTGTGAACACCCCAATTTTTTCAAAATGCTGTAAATATCCCCCTTTTTGCCCCTGACCCAACTTTCTGGGTAATTGAGTCAGTTTTAAATCTAAATTTCATTTTATTTCTCAAATTTTGCTGAAATTAAATTCATTTTATATATTTGACTCAATTTCGGACCCGGATCCATTGTCAAAATCAAACCTGAGCTTTATTATCCAATTTTAAATCAAATTCTCAAAATTTCCAAAAATAACTTCTAGGAAAGCTCAAACAGTTCGTCTGGTATCCGTTTGGATCCATTGCGTTATATTTCTCGATTCGAGTTTCAAAACTCAAACATTTTCACAAAACTTGGGTCCAAACCCATTCTTCTAAAGAATTTTTCCTAAAATGGCCTGAAATTCTAGGAAAAACATTTTTGTAAATATTTCTCAGAAAAATACAAAAAAATTAAAAAGTAAACTAAAATCCAAAAGATTAGAAAATTTACGAGAAAAACAAATGAGTTTTAGCTTTTAAAATCATCTTTTACTAAAAACCTCATTTTAGAAAAACACCTTTTTGAAAATCTTTTTTTGAAAGAGCCCTTTTTCGTAAATTGGTGGCTTAGGGTTTTCCTTCATAAGAGAGGAGAGGGCGGCGCCTCTGAGGGAGGAGAGTCTTCCTCCATGGCCGACCCCCCCCATGTGCGACCTCCATCACAGCCTCCATCTCCCGTCCATCACCAACAGAAACTTGCTCAACCCTCCGATCATCCACCCTCCAGGAATCGTCTGTCGATCCCCAACCGTTTCCAGACCTTTCCTCCCCTCTCTATAAAAAGAGCGCAAGAAGGGATGAAGAGAGGAGGAGAAAAAGGGGAAGAGGAGGATCATTCTCGCGTCGACTTTCGACCCCATCCCTCTTTGCATCTGATTCATCCACCGGCGCTCTCTAATTCTCCAGCAACGTCTCATCGTTGCCTCGATTCTCTCCTTCAAGGTCTCTGTAAGCAAGAGGATCTCTTCCAGCTCCCTTGAAGGGGCATCGCCTTTCTCTTGTCCAGATTCTCGCAGAGCCTCGAAAGAGGTCGACCTCATCCCGCCACGACAAATCGAACCTTCTTCCTCCGAGTTGAAGCCGGCCACGGTAAATCTCCCTTACTCTTCTATCATTTCCTTTGTTGTTCCTGATCTCTTTCATTTCTTCCATCTAAGCACTTAGGTGGGGATGACTTGCATATAGCAAGATCGGCCCATATACGTGCGACATTAACGGGAATATCTCCATTCCGACATTTTTTTTTTCATCTATTTGTTAATTACCGACTTCCATTGTGAATTTCGATTAATCGATGGGTTTTCCATTCTGAGTCTAGATATTTGCTTCATTTTTTTTTTATTTTTTTTTATTTTATATAATCGACATGTATTTTTTTTTTTGGTCTGCGATCTGGAGTTGTGTTGTTGTGAATAACGATTCAAATGTATCGATCATTTTTTTTTTCTCTTTCTTCTCGATCAATTCTTGAGTGTCGTGATCTGGGATTGCATCCTTCTTCCCCTTTTACCGTTTACCTGTACAGTTTAGCGAAATCCTTTATTATGATTTATTATCTTGTTTGCTCAGCTTTGCTACAGCATTATCAGTCTTCTGTATATAGTCCGATCCATTTTTTTTTAGATTTTGATGTTTAAGTTTCTGTTCACCCCTTTACGTCTAAGTCCTCCCAAAAATTTTGAAAGAAACAATCTTATACCTGAGGAAGATGTTAAAACTCGGATGCACAAGAGTTTTGATTAGAAAAGGCTGAAGAGTAGTTATCATAGGCTCCATTGGACAAGAGCAGAGCACTCGAAATAAAATTGGTCGGCATCACTGATATGACTAAATCCTGTTTGCTCATATTATGGAAGCATAGGTCACTGGATTCAGTTAGCCGAGGCCCGCCCACTGCGATGGAATTTGCTGCAAAAGCAGCCAAGTGATATCTGGTAGTTTGCTGTATTGCACCCTTTTTTTTTTTTACCTGCACTGCTAAAAGCAAAGTTTTCAACTGAAAGGGCCCAGATGTTATTGTGAGATCGACATCACTTAGTCAACAATTTTTTGCACACTCTCGCTTCCTCAACAAGCACTTGTATGTTCATCTGAGCATACAAAGGAAATCTTATATGCTATGATTCATGATCTTATTTTGCCTAGATATACAAGTAAGGTGGCATTTGGAACCCAGGATAAAGGTAGAGCCCTGGTTCATTTTCTACTTTATTTCAACTGATATCTTGATTAACATGCGTGAAATTTTCCTGATTCATGGGATTGATTTCAGAGAGTCAGTATGCTTTTATTTGTTGTATAAGTTCCAGTTGTCTTGAGAGAAAGTGCATAAAAACTGAGGCACTTTGAGTGTTGAAGATATTTGCTTTCCTGATCACAGCGACCTTTCCTAGGAAAATGGAGGATGGCACACCTCTGGGGTTTGAGAAGATCGGATATCCTATTGAATGGGGTCATTGGATCACCTTTTCTTTTTACAAAAGTTATGTCTAAGCACAGATTACCCTGTAGTCGTTCCTAAAATTAGACAAACCAGAGGGCAATCCAGTGACTAATGGAATCCCATGCTGGCCAGTGTGGGCAATGAGGTTGCCAACGGCCATTCATTAAAAAGATAAATGTTCCTATGGCTATTCATTGACATCTGTTTTGGTATAGTCTATACCAGGTATTCAGGCTGATTATGGAGAGGGCTCGAGATGGGTGATAACATTAAATCTGATTTATCGAAAAGGCCTGGTTCGCTATGAGGAGGTTCACTGATAGCCTCCTTAAGTTCATCATCATTCATTTACACGCAAATTTATTCCTCATACTTTCTTAAGGCATCTATTTTCCCTGTTTCACTCCCTATATATTACCATTACATTGCTGATCACCCATCCCACTATATACCCTCACTGCCAACTGCGATTTATTGTCGTTAGCAGGTAGGCATCAGATCCAGCAACAAAACAGAGAATTCGGCGTTAAAAGCTGCCCAGGCAAATTCAGCCTCTCTGCTGACAGAGGTGGAGACAGGGAATGAAGACTGCCTCCTGAGGAGTTCACTATAGCTCATCGACATCTACAGCAGTGTCATACACTGCTGTGAATTGTGTTTCTTTTCTTACAGGCGCATTTCCATTAAGCATTCTCAAACCATGTTAAAAACATAGTTTTCTCGGTTTGCTGTAAATCATTTCTTTAGTTTACTCCACCAAACTATGAATCACTTGGGTTGTCTTCTTTTGCATTTTAATACACCCACAACACTCTTCCGTATCTTCATTACACCACTATAAAAACCCATCCTGCTGACATTACTTCAAACTGATTTCTAACTGAGCGAATGGCTATTCACTTGCAGGTTATTAACCTACAGGCAATATCAGACCATCACAGGTATGATACTCCCCTCTCTGTATCCATTCTCGCTATCAATTGTTTAATCCAATATGAATTTTTGTCTCTGTACAATTTATCATAACTCTCTTAGGAAATTTTGGTCTTACTATAAAATCAGGTTGACGTCTATAAAATTTGCTTGGGCCATTCTTAATCGAGAATGTCTGATGAGTTCACTAAATTTCCAGGACAAACCTACAGTGCCCTGTGATTTCAATTAAAAACCTCCCTTTGTTCATATAATGGGTTTTCATCAATCATTCAGAAATAAGTCTACTTAGGATTCCAAACCATTTTGTGAGTTCGGTGGATGGAGTTAATTGAATAGAGAGAATCAGTTCGCTATGGTTCATTCAACATTTTTTTTAGCATGCTATAGATACCATTACACTTGAGACCCACTGTCATACCTCACCTTCAGATTGCATTCACCTGTAGCATTTCACAGGGTTTCACCATTTTATCAGTATCACCCCCCCCCTTTTTGAGGCATGTGTTGGTACCTCAAGTGGCAACTGCGGATATGATCCCCAGATCGGCCATTCCTTTTTTTTTAGTCTGTTTTGCCACTGGCTGCATACTCATAGTTGCAGTGATTCCTCCTTCAGTCTGACTGTCCCATTTGAAGAGGGTTGGACACCTGTGTGCATATTGTATAAATCTTAGTTTACACATATATGTTTCATTATAATAGATAGTAATAGGACGGGTGATCATGTACAACGCTTATGTATGTCCAGCTTCCTACCCCTGCAACAAACCACGAGTTCCACTACAAGATGGTGCGTCTTTCACAGTGGTTCACATTGAACCACTGTGGCTATTTTCATAGTGATTCGCAAAGAATCACTGTGGTTTTCCTTTACTATAGTGATCCATCAAGGATTACAATAGCTACTTTTCTTTTGCAGTGGTTCACAATGAACCACTGTGATCCTTCCTTTCTATAGAAGTCTATCAGGAATTACTGTAGTGGTCCTCCTTCAAAAGTAATTTATGAGGAACCGTGGTGGTCTTTCATTATGAATTACTCTATTTTCATGATGATTCACCTAGAACCATCTTGGCCCTTGCTTTCATCCATCGCATATGCCCTCTCATATAGGTTTTTATTTACCAACGGTGTTAGATATATGTATATGCATCTATATATGTACAAATATATACATATATACATATATATATATATATATATATATATATATATGTACATGTATAGATCCATGTTCTCTCATAAATACAGAAGATGCTATTACTTCCCACATATACAAATATTATTGGTATCCTTAGATTCAATATGAATATTTTGCCATTTCCATTTTCTCTCACTTTATACTAACTAAGTGTCTTGCAGGAAACATTCAGAAGTTGTTGAAAATTGCCTTAGATCTAGGATTTCATTATTTCTTTGCATTCTCCAATTTGTAATAGGTTAGATATCAATGAAAATTTTACCTTTCCAGTCCTAGATTAGAATGTATAAGCATATAACATATTGTTTGTTTTCATATCATTCTTTTCACTTTTCAATATTTCACAAATGGTGAAACACGAATGGCACGTGCACCATTTCGTAAAAGGTAAATTAATCCTAAGTTGATGATCCATATCAATGGCCATAGTAAGGGTGTGGACAAAACTTAGTATTTTTATCTTTTACGAAGTAACACTGGATCCGCACTGGATCCGTCTTTAAAATTCATCATATTTTCCTTAAATATCTTCTTCTTTTATCAGAATTTAACTTAAAATTAACTCAAAATATATACCAATGACCATAGTCAGGGTATATTGAGAGTTTATTTCATTTTAAATTCTATAAAAGCACCAAATGTATTTTATTCTTCACCTGAATTTAAATATAGATTATTATATAATACATTCAATGACCATAGTCAAGGATGTATTATATCTTCAATCTTATTTTAATTCATTTAAAAAATGGAATAGCTTTTCAAACTCCAATTTCAAAAATTTAAATTCATTCATCATTTAGATGAAACTGCATCATATTTTCAAAATTCCTTTTTCAAAAACTCCAAGTGATGTAAATATCTTCCTCAATCTATCTTCAATTCTTATAAAAACCAATTCATCCTTTTCATCTTCAAAATTCAATTTCATTTTTAATCTCAAAAGTTCAATTTAACTTTGAGATTTCAAAGTCATTTTTATTAAAATTCAAATCAGATTTCAAAGTTCAAATTCACTTTGAAATTCCAAATTCATTTTGTATTCAAAACTCCAATCAAAATCAAAATTCAATTTAACTTTGAGATTCTTGATTCATCTTCTGAATTTAACTCCAAACCCATTTTAGGATCCAGGATTCAACACTCATATTGGATCTCAGACTTCAGATCCAATTCCTCTTTAGGATCCAGAGTCCAATCCCACTTTTGGATCTCAGACTTCAGATCCAATTCCCCTTTAGGATCCAGATTCCAATTTCACTTTTGGATCTCAGACTTCAGATCCAAATCCATGTTAGGATCCAGAATCCAACTTCACCTTGGATCTCAAATTACAAATCCAAAATCCATTCAAGGATCCGGAATCCAATTCTACTTTGGGTCTTAAACTTCAGATCCAAATCCATTCTAGGATCCAGAACCCAATTCTATATTTGGATCTCGGACTTCAGATCCAAATCCATCTTAGGACCCAAAACCCAATTTTATATCGGATCTCAGATCTTAAATCCATCTTTAGATCCAATTCCATTCCCAATTCTAGATTTCAAATCCAATTCCATTTTCAGATCTCATCTAAACTCCCTAAATCCATTTTTATTCTTAAATACCACTCGATTATCTCAGATCCATTCCAAACTTAAAAATCCAAATTCAATTCCATCTCAAGTTTTCATTTCCTTTCCTAAATTCAAATTCAAATTCAAATTCAAATTCAAATTCAAAGTCCATTTCTGACTTTGAAACTTCATCTCCTTTCGTTTTTAAAGCTTCAAGTCATTTATTTTCCCAACTCTGATTTATTTCAAAGACTTAGAACTACTCTGATCTATCTCAAAGTTCTAAGTTAGATTCAAATCATTTCTTCACTCATTTATCAAGTTCATCTCGGAATACTTGGAAAATTTTCAAAAAAAAATATCTTTTAGAAAGAGCATACATCCTTGCATTGCACAAGTATGATTCTTTGTGCATTTAGAGTTAGGATAAATTCTTAGATTATATTTAGGCAAAGCAAAAGGCATAGATTCGATCCTTGGTTCGATTACCCCTGGTAAAGGCGCCAGAAACGGTCGAACCTCGTACCGACGAGCGAATACCGTCTCTCCATTTTTCCCGCAATATTTTAAAAACGGAGGCGAGTAATTTTCTAAATATTTTTAAATCAAGGTCAAGTGAGACCGCGCAAAATAGTTCATCTTCTCTCTTTCTTTCTTTCTTTTCTCTTCTCTCTTTTCTCTCTTTTATTCTTCTCCCTTCAAAAAGGAGGAAAATAGAGGTTAGAAAAGGGAAAGAGAAGAAAGAGAGAGAAACCATAAAAAGAGGAAAATTTTTGCGATGATCACAAGATGCTGGTTGATAGGATTAGCCGGGAGGACTAGGGAGGAAGTTAATTTTTATCATTTCAGTGGATATGCTAAGTAGTCTTGAGGAAATAATCATCGAGATTGCACATGGCTACAACTACAAGGATTCCAAACTCCACCAGCATTTCATAATTACTGTGTATACAAACCACACTAGCATCCCCCAGCAGTACCTGTCATCTACAACATTTACCCAGCTCCAGCACCTACACCCGACCTGTATTTGTCATCAGTTTAGCGCAGAAGCCAGGAAACATTTTTTTCCATTGCATACATATAGTAAACTCGTCCATTAAGGCTGCCTCCAGTCCACTGTTTGCCCACTGCTACACTGCTATCCAGATCCACATGGGTCCGATCTATTCCCTTGCTACAGCTATGCTATGGCACAGTCCCCTGTACCATCCAGGTGAATGACCCCCATCTCCCTTCACAGCACCTTTATGGCTGCTGTAGTTTCACTTTAGCCACTCATAAAAGACCCTTCTATTTACTTCATACTTTTATTCCACAGCACTTGTCACATCTTTTGTCTTATTTCAGCCCCATCGTACCTATCACTCACTTCTACACTTTCCAGCATCTCACTCAATGAAATCCCACACTCCATTCATTCGCATTGCTATCCATTTGCACTTTCCCGTACAACTTACCATCATGCATATACCTTCATCGCATTATAATGGTATCCATTCCTGGCCACTTTCACAGCACATCAATTGTTCACTATACAGCATATATATCATCTTGCATCTTAAATATGATATAACATGTCTCTTACTTCTTCTATCTTGTGCTGGCTTGGATTTTGTAAGAATTAAGTAGAAATTGTTTTTTCCTTCCTAGATTAGGAATTTGATTTCAATTTAAAATTCAATGTTGTAATAGTTAGATATCAATGAGAAAATTTACATTCTTGTACTAGATTAGAATGTATGAGCATGCATTTTCATAGAATTACTTGTTTTCATATCATTTTCCCCTTACTTCTCAAAAATTCACAAATGGTGAAACACGAATGGCACGTGCACCGTTTTTCATAAAAGGTAATTGATCCTAAGTTGATGATCCATATCAATGGCCATAGTCAGGGTATGGACAAAACTTAGGATTTTTAACTTTTACGAAATAACACTAGATCCACACTGGATCCGTTTTCAAAATTCATCACATTTTTCCTAAATATTTCTTCTTTTATCAGAATTTAACTTAAAATTAACTAAAAATATATTCCAATGGCCATAGTCAGGGTATGTTGAGAGTTAATTTCATTTTAAATTCTATAAAAGCACCAAATGTGTTTTATTCTTCACCTGAATTTAAATATAGATTATTATATAATACATTCAATGACCATAGTCAGGGATGTATTATATCTTCAAAACTTATTTTAATTCAGTTCAAGAATAAGATAGCTTTTCAAAATCTAAATTCAAATTCTTTAAATTCATTCATCATTTAGGAAAGAACTTTATCATATTTTCAAAATTCCTTTTTCAAAAACTTCAAGTGATGTAAATATCTTCCTCAATCTATCTTCAATTCTTATAAAATCCAATTCATCCTTTCATTTTCAAATTCAATTTCATTTTCAATCTCAAAGTCCAATTTAACTTTGAGATTTCGAAGTCATTTTTATATTCAAATTCAAATCAGATTTCAAAGTTCAATTTGACTTTGAAATTCCAAATTCATTTTATATTCAAGACTCTAATCAAACTTAAAATTCAAATTTAACTTCGAGACTCTTGATTTATCTTCTAAATTCCAAATTCAAACTTCAAAAATTCAAGGTCTAATTTGACTTTGAAATTCATTTGTATATTCAAATTCTAAATTTCATTTTTCAAGTTCAATTTAAACTTGGAAGTTCTGGATTCATCTTTTGAATTTAACTCCAAATCTATTTTTGGATCCAGGATTCAACACTCATATTGGATCTCAAACTTCAGATCCAATTCCTCTTTAGGATCCAGACTCCAATTTCACTTTGGTTCTTAGACTTCAGATCCAATTTCCATTT